>NC_092160.1:29477218-29584718 GCF_045791955.1 Oncorhynchus clarkii lewisi | reverse complement strand
CATTTTATATCTAGAGGATTACAGCAGCATGGTGATGTGTCATTACATCTAGAGGATTATAGAAGCATGGTGATGTGTCATTTTATATCTAGAGGATTACAGCAGCATGGTGATGTGTCATTACATCTAGAGGATTACAGCAGCATGGTGACGTGTCATTATATCTAGAGGATTACAGCAGCATGGTGATGTGTCATTATATCTAGAGGATTACAGCAGCATGGTGATGTGTCATTACATCTAGAGGATTACAGCAGCATGGTGACGTGTGTGTTGTTATTACATCTAGAGGATTACAGCAGCATGGTGACGTGTCATTATATATCTAGAGGATTACAGCAGCATGGTGACGTGTCATTATATATCTAGAGGATTACAGCAGCATGGTGACGTGTCATTATATCTAGAGGATTACAGCAGCATGGTGACGTGTCATTATATCTAGAGGATTACAGCAGCATGGTGACGTGTCATTATATCTAGAGGATTACAGCAGCATGGTGACATGTCATTATATCTAGAGGATTACAGCAGCATGGTGACGTGTCATTATATCTAGAGGATTACAGCAGCATGGTGACGTGTCATTATATCTAGAGGATTACAGCAGCATGGTGACGTGTGTGTTGTCATTATATCTAGAGGATTACAGTAGTCAATAAAAACCCTGCCACCTCTGCTTAGGAGTTGTGCTTTATGACATTCTGGGTCTGTTTAAGGTTACCTACATATTTATAATGTCTTCTGTCTTGGATGACTGATTAGAGTCAAACCAACAGGTACTAAATCAGTGTCAGTCAACCAAAACTGTTCCCCAAATGACACCCTATTCCCTATATAGAACACTAGATTTGACAAGGGCCCATTGGGAATAGAGTGTCATTAGAGACACATCCGCTGTCAGTTAACCAACTGATGTTTACCAACATCCCAGAGACGGGTAACAGTCCTCAGTTAACCAACTGAGGGGGAAGGTTGGCTTACCAACATCCCAGAGACAGGTAACAGTTCATGGACTGAGGATTGAGAAACAGAAGTATTTCTGGCCATCAGGGCTGACCAGTTGAGTACAGGACTTATCTACAGTCACTCCTGTGATGGACACACTGAGTCCTTGAGGGGGGGGCTGGTGTGAATCATCATGTGGTCTTTCTACTAGAGACAATCTTACCCTCCTCTCTCACCGTAGAGTGACATGGTCTGTCCGTGATGTCACTGCACTTGGGTTGCACATTTTGTGGAATATTCAGAAGTGGAAACTTTCTGTGGGAATTAACGGGAATATATGGAAATTAATATTATTACCATTTAAATGTAGATGTTTTTTGCATTGCATTGTCATATGGATACAGAAACATACACCTTTATGTAGACATAATTGAAAATGATTCAATTCTTCCAAGATAAATAATTAAAAATTAAAAATGTAGTTACAAATTGAACTTGAATTAAATAGGCTGACTCTCCACATGGGATGATTCACTGAACAACAAAAGAAAGGGAATATTGAATGATCCCCAATGATCCATCGCTTCTCCCAAAAACATTTTCAACATACATCTGTGAAATGATAGTCTAGAAACTAAAGCTTTGGTTGTCTTCCTCTCAGGCTTCCATGTCTTCTCCCTGGACCTCCTCAATGTCCACCTCTTGAACATCAGACTCTGAGAAATCATCTTCACTGTCACTTTCCAACCTTGAGGATGGCTCGTTGTCAGGCTCAAAAAGCCTCAAATTTGCCCGGATGGCCACCAATTTTTCAACCCTTGTATTGGTCAGCCTGTTGCGTGCTTTGGTGTGTGTGTGTTCCCAAACAAGGACCAGTTGAGCTCTGAGACGGCTGATGTTGGTGGGATTTGGAGTATGATGGAAGCAACAGGGGAAAGAGCCTCAAATCCACAAAGTTCCTTCCACCCGGTGGCTGATGAAGTATGTTGGCACGACTGCCATATTGCATCTCCATCCCAAAGCCCTTGCTTGGAAGTGTACTTCGCCAGACTGCCAAGAACCTTGTCCTCATCCAGGCCAAGGTGGAGAGGCACGGTAGTGATGACACCGTAGGCATTGTTGATCTCTGCACCAGACAGGGTGCTCCTGCTAGCATACTTGGAGTCCAACATGTACGCTGCGGCGTGTATGGGCTTCAGGCAGAAGTCTTCACGCTTTTTGATGTATTTCAGAACTGCAGTTTCCTCTGCTTGGAGCAACAGTGAAGTGGGCAAGTCAGTACGGATTTCTTCTCTTACATCTGCAAGCAGAGTCTGAACATCAGACAGGATGGCATTGTCTCCCTCAATCCGTGCACTGGCTACTGCTATAGATTTCAGGAGTTTCAGGCTGCTTACCACTCTCTCCCAAAATACATCATCCAGGAGGATCCTCTTGATGGGGCTGTCCATATTGGCAGACTGTGATATGGCTATTTCTTGGAGAGACTCCTTCAAACATGATGACGACAACACCTCAACAGGTGTTGCTGGGCAGTTCCAATGTGGTGCTCTTATTCTTCTCACTTTTCTCGGTGAGGGAGATTGCTGCTGCAACTTGATGACTGTTCACATACCTAACCATTTCCTTGGCTCTCTTGTAGAGTGTTTCTATTGTTTTCAGTGCCATTATGTCCTTGAGGAGCAGATTCAATGCATGAGCAGCACAGCCAGTGGGTGTGATGGGAGGGTAAGATTCCTCCACTTTAGACCAAGCAGCAATCATGTTCACAGCATTGTCTGTCACCAGTGCAAATACCTTCTGTGGTCCAAGGTCATTGATGACTGCCTTCAGCTCATCTGCAATGTAGAGACCGGTGTGTCTGTTGTCCCTTGTATCTGTGCTCTTGTAGAACACTGGTTGAGGGGTGGAGATGATGTAGTTAATTATTCCTTGCTCACGAACATTCGACCACCCATCAGAGATGGTTGCAATGCAGTCTGCTTTCTCTATGATTTGCTTGACCTTCACTTGACCTTCACTTGAACTCTGCATCCAGCAAATGAGAGGTAAAGCATGTCTGGTGGAGGGGTGTATGCTGGGCGAAAAACATTCATAAATACAGTGCCTTGCGAAAGTATTCGGCCCCTTGAACTTTGCGAACTTTTGCCACATTTCAGGCTTCAAACATAAAGATATAAAACTGTATTTTTTTGTGAAGAATCAACAACAAGTGGGACACAATCATGAAGTGGAACGACATTTATTGGATATTTCAAACTTTTTTAACAAATCAAAAACTGAAAAATTGGGCGTGCAAAATTATTCAGCCCCTTTACTTTCAGAGCAAGCAAACTCTCTCCAGAAGTTTAGTGAGGATCACTGAATGATCCAATGTTGACCTAAATGACTAATGATGATAAATACAATCCACCTGTGTGTAATCAAGTCTCTGTATAAATGCACCTGCACTGTGATAGTCTCAGAGGTCCGTTAAAAGCGCAGAGAGCATCATGAAGAACAAGGAACACACCAGGCAGGTCCGAGATACTGTTATGAAGAAGTTTAAAGCCGGATTTGGATACAAAAAGATTTCCCAAGCTTTAAACATCCCAAGGAGCACTGTGCAAGCGATAATATTGAAATGGAAGGAGTATCAGACCACTGCAAATCTATCAAGACCTGGCCGTCCCTCTAAACTTTCAGCTCATACAAGGAGAAGACTGATCAGAGATGCAGCCAAGATCACTCTGGATGAACTGCAGAGATCTACAGCTGAGGTGGGAGACTCTGTCCATAGGACAACAATCAGTCGTATATTGCACAAATCTGGCCTTTATGGAAGAGTGGCAAGAAGAAAGCCATTTCTTAAAGATATCCATAAAAAGTGTTGTTTAAAGTTTGCCACAAGCCACCTGGGAGACACACCAAACATGTGGAAGAAGGTGCTCTGGTCAGATGAAACCAAAATTGAACTTTTTGGCAACAATGCAAAACGTTATGTTTGGCGTAAAAGCAACACAGCTGAACACACCATCCCCACTGTCAAACATGGTGGTGGCAGCATCATGGTTTGGGCCTGCTTTTCTTCAGCAGGGACAGGGAAGATGGTTAAAATTGATGGGAAGATGGATGGAGCCAAATACAGGACCATTCTGGAAGAAAACCTGATGGAGTCTGCAAAAGACCTGAGACTGGGACGGAGATTTGTCTTCCAACAAGACAATCATCCAAAACATAAAGCAAAATCTACAATGGAATGGTTCAAAAATAAACATATCCAGGTGTTAGAATGGCCAAGTCAAAGTCCAGACCTGAATCCAATCGAAAATCTGTGGAAAGAACTGAAAACTGCTGTTCACAAATGCTCTCCATCCAACCTCACTGAGCTCGAGCTTTTTTGCAAGGAGGAATGGGAAAAAATTTCAGTCTCTCGATGTGCAAAACTGATAGAGACATACCCCAAGCGACTTACAACTGTAATCGCAGCAAAAGGTGGCACTACAAAGTATTAACTTAAGGGGGCTGAATAATTTTGCACGCCCAATTTTTCAGTTTTTGATTTGTTAATATCCAATAAATGTCGTTCCACTTCATGATTGTGTACCACTTGTTGTTGATTCGTCACAAAAAAATAAAGTTTTATATCTTTAAAGCCTGAAATGTGGCAAAAGGTCGCAAAGTTCAAAGGGGCCGAATACTTTCGCAAGGCACTGTATTTTCCAATACACATTGCCTGTGAGCATCAGAGGTGAACCAGTTGCATACACAGCTCGAGCAAGACATTCATCAGTATTTACGTTCCTCCATTGAGTCCAAACAACTTCCAGGAGGACCATGAGTTGTTGCTATCGATAAGGTATCTGATTCATAATTTTTACCTCGAATAGAAGTAGAGGGACTTTTGACAGAGGTTGCTTGCTCTGGGCGCTGAGTGAACTTTATGCACTTGGCCAGATGATTCTGCATCTTTGTTGCATTCTTCACATATGAGTTTGTGCAGTATTTACAAATGTACACAGCTTTTCATTTTCCTTCTACATTCAGCTGTTCACCTGACCTAGAATTAATGCTGAATGCATTATCTACCAAGAGACCTCTACCTCTTCGATTATAATCACAGTCGTGTATATCCCCCCCAAGCAGACACATCGACGGCCCTGAAAGAACTTCATTGGACTCTATGTAAACTAGAAACCACATATCCTGCGGCTGAATTTATTGTAGCTGGAGATTTTAACAAGGCTAATCTGGAAACAAGGCTCCCTAAATTTTATCAGCATATCGAATGCGCGACCCGGGCTGGCAAAACCCTGGATCATTGTTATTCCAACTTCCGCGACGCATACAAAGCCCTCCCTCGCCCTCCTTTTGGGAAATCTGACCACGACTCCATTTTGTTGCTCCCAGCCTATAGACAGAAACTAAAACAGGAAACGCCCGTGCTTAGGTCTGTTCAACGCTGGTCCAACCAATCGGACTCCACATAGCGTCGGATATGTTCCACATAGCGTCGGACAACAACATTGATGAATACGCTGATTCGGTGAGCGAGTTTATTAGCAAGTGCATCGGTGATGTTGTACCCACAGCGGCTATTAAAACCTTCCCCAACCAGAAACCGTGGATTGATGGCAGCATTCGCGCAAAACTGAAAGCGCGAACTACGGCTTTTAATCAGGGCAAGGCGACAGAAAACATGACTCAATACAAAGAGTGTAACTATTCCCTCCGCAAGGCAATCAAACAAGCTACGCGTCAGTATAGAGACAAAGTAGAGTCGCAATTCAACGGCTCAGACATGAGAGGTATGTGGCAGGGTCTACAGTCAATCACCGACTACACAAAGAAAACCAGACCTGTCGCAGACCAAGATGTCTTGCTCCCAGACAAACTAAACAACTTCTTTGCTCGCTTTGAAGACAATACAGTGCCACCGACATGGCCCGCTACCAAAACTTGCGGGCCCTCCTTCACTGCAGCCAACGTGAGTAAAACATTTAAACGTGTTAAGCCTCGCAAGGCTGCCGGCCCAGACGGCATACCTAGCCGCGTCCTCTGAGCATGCCCAGACCATCTGGCTGGTGTGTTTACGGACATGTTCAATCAATCCCAGTCTGCTGTTCCCACATGCTTCAAGAGGGCCACCATTGTTCCTGTTCCCAAGAAAGCTAAGGTAACTGAGCTAAATGACTATCGCCCCGTAGCACTCACTTCCGTCATCATGAAGGGCTTTGAGAGACTAGTGAAGGACCATATCACCTACACCCTACCTGACACCCTAGACCCACTCCAATTTGCTTACCGCCCCAATAAGTCCACAGACGACGCAATCGCAATCGCAATCACACTGCCCTAACCCATCTGGACAAGAGGAATGCCTATGTAAGAATGCTGTTCATCGACTACAACTCATTATTCAACACCATAGTACCCTCCAAACTCGTCATTAAGCTCGAGGACCTCCCCAAGGTCTGGAGAAAGAGAAGGGGTGAGAGAGAGGGGAAGATAGAGGGGGTAGAGAAAGCGAGAGACTATGCTGAGAGACTACTGGTCACTGACTTACTACAGCTAATAATCACCTGCTTTGGATTTAGCTGAGGTGAGTGTCTTCTCCTCCTCCCCCTCCCTATTTTCTGTTCTCTTCATCCCTCTCTTCTCCTCTCCCTCCCTCTCTTCTGTTCTCTTTATCTCAGAGGGGAGAGAGAGTAGGGAGAGAGAGAGTAGAGAGAGAGAGTGCGAGGGACCTGTCACCTCCAATGTCCCACAATCCCTTGTGTGTGAGCTCTCAGCAGGTGTTGAGGTCGGCGCAGAAATAGCAGCAGAATCACAACCAGGAGTCCCATAGGGTGGCACACAATTGGACCAGCGCCGTCCGGTTTTGGCCAGTGTAGACCGTCATTGTAAATAAGAATTTGAACTGACTTGCATAGTTAAATAAAAAAAGAGAGAGTGATTGGCCTTGGCTCTTTCAGCTAATAGGCATTATGATGTCCCTAGACAACATCACAGAACTATTTGGCTGTGTTAATAATCAGCATATTATGTCAGTTTATCTTCATGTGTTTTGCATGTGCTTGTAGAGAACCATTATGGTAGTATGTGCAAAACACATCATACTGCATCATATGTTGACACTTTCTGTATATTGAAAGTTCTATAACTTAACTTGATTGCTGACATGGAAAACATTTAAGGACTGTATCAACAGTGGCTTTTGAGTGGTATTGTCCTTTAATCTGGGTAATCCTGTGGTTTGTACTTTCCCTCTGTGCTGTTGATGTCATCAGGATGGAAGACAGGTGAAAGGCTTTATCCTCCTCTCCATGTCCTGGCTAGTGGCTAGCTCCCATGATACCTCTCCTCTCCATGTCCTGGCTAGTGGCTAGCTCCCATGATACCTCTCCTCTCCATGTCCTGGCTAGTGGCTAGCTCCCATGATACCTCTCCTCTCCATGTCCTGGCTAGTGGCTAGCTCCCATGATACCTCTCCTCTCCATGTCCTGGCTAGTGGCTAGCTCCCATGATACCTCTCCTCTCCATGTCCTGGCTAGTGGCTAGCTCCCATGATACCGCTCCTCTCCATTTCCTGGCTAGTGCCTAGCGCCCATGATACCTCTCCTCTCCATGTCCTGGCTAGTGGCTAGCTCCCATGATACCTCTCCTCTCCATGTCCTGGCTAGTGGCTAGCTCCCATGATACCTCTCCTCTCCATGTCCTGGCTAGTGCCTAGCTCCCATGATACCTCTCCTCTCCATGTCCTGGCTAGTGCCTAGCTCCCATGATACGTCTCCTCTCCATGTCCTGGCTAGTGGCTAGCTCCCATGATACCTCTCCTCTCCATGTCCTGGCTAGTGGCTAGCTCCCATGATACCTCTCCTCTCCATGTCCTGGCTAGTGGCTAGCTCCCATGATACCTCTCCTCTCCATGTCCTGGATACCTCTCCTCATCTCCTCTCCTCTTCTCTCTCCCGTCACCCCTCTTCTCTCCCCCTTCTCCACCTCCTCACCCCTCTTTTCTCCCCTCACATCTCCTCTCCTCCCCGTCTCCTCTTCTCTCTCCCCTCACCCTCCTCTCCCATCTCCTCTCCTCTTCTCTCTCCCCTCACCCCTCCTCTCCCGTCTCCTCTCCTCTCCTCTCCAGAGTGCAGAAGCCTAGAGGATTACTCTACCTGGCACACACTACTTCCCCTGTGACACAGAACTGGGTTAATCTATACTCACACACACACACACACACACACACACACACACACACACACACACACACACACACACACACACACACACACACACACACACACACACACACGTCTAGTAGCCACTTTGTTATTGGCATGTCTGTGGAAACCTGTGGAGTTTTTTTTGGATTCCTCAGACCTAAATGTAACATAATATAGTGGTAGACATACACCATTCCCCCTTCATCCTGTGTTAATACAACAAACTAGTCTTAGTGTTAGTTTCCCATTTGTGTTGTGTTCTCTCCCTATTAGGGTGTGCCTGGCCAGAAATACTGAGATTGGTCAACTGTGTTGCCAGTATTGTGAAGGAAACAATCACCTATTATAGAATGTGGGAGTGAGCAATATGTCAAATCCACAAACAAACACACTCACAAATATGCATACAGGGCACGATAGACTGGTAGAGAGTGTCGATGAGGAGGTGGAGGGAGAGAGAGAGCTTGTAGAGGTGACAGACTTCACAGCTTCATAACAAGTGTGAGCAGAACACAGTGATATGATTATGTAAATCCTTCTCCTCAACGTACACTATACATTAACAGTCTATATATATTTTACTGCATATAATGGCAGTCTGTTAACACAAGGCTCTTGCCGACTGCAGTATAGTACAGATTATATATACTGACTGGTTTGTAATGTTGGTTGCATCCCAGATGGCCCCCTATTCCCCACATAGAGCAGAGCCCTATTGGGCCATGTTAAATAGTAGTGAACTGTATAGGGAATAGGGAGACATCTGGGAGACACATATTGACTGCTATGATTGGATGAGGTCAGCTGTGCTCTCTCTCTCTACAGCCTATCAGCAGGGCTCTTTGGGCAGTGAGCGGAGCTCTGGACCTATCCGGTGCCAGCGTTGTCGGGAGGTGTGTAAGGGAGAGGTGGTGCGCGTTCAGGACACACACTTCCACGTCAAGTGTTTCACCTGCACAGGTAAGGACATGCTGGGTTACCTTCACTGCTTATTAGAAATGTGTCTGTCTGCACCTCTTCCTGCAGTAGTAGGTCACTCCTGAATGTTAAGGCTCTTACAGGCTGGGACTCAGACTTTGACATCAAGTCCCTGTGGACACACCAGACACACGCGCGCACACACACACACACTCCAAGCCATGCCAATAATGATCCAGGCGAAGGATTAGAAGAACCGTGTAGGAGGGCGTGGGCTCCTGCTAAGAGGTGTGTAGGAGGGAGTGGGCTCCTGCTAAGAGGTGTGTAGGAGGGAGTGGGCTCCTGCTAAGAGGTGTGTAGGAGGGCGTGGGCTCCTGCTAAGAGGTGTGTAGGAGGGCGTGGGCTCCTGCTAGGAGGTGTGTAGGAGGGCGTGGGCTCCTGCTAAGAGGTGTGTAGGAGGGTGTGGGCTCCTGCTAAGAGGTGTGTAGGAGGGCGTGGGCTCCTGCTAAGAGGTGTGTAGGAGGAAGTGGGCTCCTGCTAAGAGGTGTGTAGGAGGGTGTGGGCTCCTGGTAAGAGGTGTGTAGGAGGGCGTGGGCTCCTGCTAAGAGGTGTGTAGGAGGGCGTGGGCTCCTGCTAAGAGGTGTGTAGGAGGGCGTGGGCTCCTGCTAAGAGGTGTGTAGGAGGGCGTGGGCTCCTGCTAAGAGGTGTGTAGGAGGGCGTGGGCTCCTGCTAAGAGGTGTGTAGGAGGGCGTGGGCTCCTGCTAAGAGGTGTGTAGGAGGGCGTGGGCTCCTGCTAAGAGGTGTGTAGGAGGGCGTGGGCTCCTGCTAAGAGGTGTGTAGGAGGGCGTGGGCTCCTGCTAAGAGGTGTGTAGGAGGGCGTGGGCTCCTGCTAAGAGGTGTGTAGGAGGGCGTGGGCTCCTGCTAAGAGGTGTGTAGGAGGGCGTGGGCTCCTGCTAAGAGGTGTGTAGGAGGGCGTGGGCTCCTGCTAAGAGGTGTGTAGGAGGGCGTGGGCT
The DNA here is from genome assembly GCF_045791955.1 of Oncorhynchus clarkii lewisi. Classification (NCBI taxonomy): domain Eukaryota; kingdom Metazoa; phylum Chordata; class Actinopteri; order Salmoniformes; family Salmonidae; genus Oncorhynchus; species Oncorhynchus clarkii. The sequence goes on along the minus strand of NC_092160.1, from coordinate 29,574,637 downwards.
CCTGCTAAGAGGTGTGTAGGAGGGCGTGGGCTCCTGCTAAGAGGTGTGTAGGAGGGCGTGGGCTCCTGTTAAGAGGTGTGTAGGAGGGCGTGGGCTCCTGCTAAGAGGTGTGTAGGAGGGCGTGGGCTCCTGCTAAGAGGTGTGTAGGAGGACGTGGACTCCTGCTAAGAGGTGTGTAGGAGGGCGTGGGCTCCTGCTAAGAGGTGTGTAGGAGGGCGTGGGCTCCTGCTAAGAGGTGTTTAGGAGGGCGTGGGCTCCTGTTAAGAGGTGTGTAGGAGGGCGTGGGCTCCTGCTAAGAGGTGTGTAGGAGGGCGTGGGCTCCTGCTAAGAGGTGTGTAGGATATTGAATGCATTGAAGATGGCGCCGACAGAGATGGCAGCATCGTGACTAGCTCTTAGAAGACTGTAGTATTTTTATTTTTTATGTACATTTTTTTTTTACATTATTAGCTCAGGAAATGTTTTGTGTCATTACATACAGCCGGAAAGAACTATTGGATTTTAAAGCGGTGGTAACTCACCAGAACTACCAGCATTACGACCAGGAACACGACTTCCCTGGACCAGGTCCTTTGTTCACTCTCCCCAGAGCAATGGAACTTATTCCAAAGGCTGACCCAAAACATCACCGGTGGAGAAGAGGCACTTGAGGAGGCCTGCTGGTTCGACTCCGCACACCACCCACCGCTTCTGAGTATATTACTCGCTAATGTTCGGTCTTTGGATAACAACGATGAGTTTAGAGCAAGGATTTCTTTCCAGAGAGACATTGGGGCCTGTAAAATACTTTGTTTCACGGAAACATGTCTCTCTCGGGATACTGAGTAAAGCCAGCAGGATTCCCAGTACATCACAAAGACAGGAATACATACAATGGCTTGCAAAATGATTCACCCCCTTGGCATTTTTCTTATTTTGTTGCCTTACAAACTGGAATTAAAATAGATTTTTTGGGGGGGGGTGTATTATTTGATTTACACCACATACCTACCACTTAGAAGATGCAAAATATTTGTTATTGTTGAACAAGAAATAAGACAAAAAAAACTGAACTTGAGCGTGCATAACTATTCACCCCCCGAAAGTCAATACTTTGTAGAGACACCTTCTGCAGCAATCACAGCTGCAAGTCTCTTGGGATATGTCTCTATAAGCTTGGCACATCTAGCCACTGGGATTTTTGCCCATTCTTCAAGGCAAAACTGCTCCAGCTCCTTCAAATTGGATGGGTTCCGCTGGTGTACAGCAATCTTTAAGTCATACCACAAATTCTCAATTGGATTGAGGTCTGGGCTTTGACTCGGCCATTCCAAGACATCTAAATATTTCCCCTTAAACCACTCGTGTTGCTTTAGCAGTATGCTTAGGGTCATTGTCCTGCTGGAAGGTGAACCTCCATCCCAGTCTCAAATCTCTGGAAGACTGAAACAGGTTTCTGTCAAGAACTTCCCTGTATTTAGCGCCATCCATCATTCCTTCAATTCTGACCAGTTTCCCAGTCCCTGCCGATGAAAAACATCTCAGGGTGATGATAGTTGTTGTGTTTGTGCCAGACATAGCATTTTCCTTGATGGCCAAAAGCTAAATTTTTGTCTCTTCTGACCAGACTACCTTCTTCCATATGTTTGGGGAGTTTCATGCCTTTTGGCGAACACCAAACATGTTTACTTACTTTTTTCTTTAAGCAATGGCTTTGTTCTTGCAACTCTTCCGTAAAAAACAGCTCTGTGGAGTGTACGGCTTAAAGGGGTCCTATGGACAGATACTCCAATCTCCGCTGTGGAGCTTTGCAGCTCCTTAATGGTGCTCCGTGGGATGCTCAAAGTTTCAGATATTTTTTTATAACCCAACCCTAATCTGTACTTCTCCACAACTTTGACCCTGACCTGTTTGGGGAGCTCCTTTGTCTTCATGGTGCCGCTTGCTTGGTGGTGCCCCTTGATTAGTGATGTTGCAGACTCTGGGGCCTTTCAGAACAGGTGTATATATCCTGAGATCATGTGACAGATCATGTGACACTTGCTTCTGGACAGGCTAAACACGTTCTTCGCACGCTTTGAGGATAACACAGTGCCACCAACGCGGCCCGCTACCAAGAACTGTGGACTCTCCTTCTCCGTGGCCGATGTGAGTAAAACATTTAAATGTGTTAACCTTCACAAGGCTTCTGGCCCAGACGATATCCCTAGCAACATCCTCAGAGCATGCGCAGACCAGCTGGCTGCTGTGGTTACGGGCATATTCAATCTCTCCCTATCCCAGTCTGCTGTCCCCACATGCTTCAAGATGGCGACCATTGTTCCTGTACCCAAGAAGGCAAAAGGTAACTGAACTGAATGACTATCGCCCCGTAGCACTCACTTCTGTCATCATGAAGTGTTTTGAGAGACTAGTCAAGGATCAGATCACCTCCACGCCCACCCACACAGACAGAGTGGTGAAGAAGGCGCAACATAGCCTCCTGACATTGAAAAGTCAAAAGAAATGTGGCTTGTCACCTAAAACCCTCACAAACTTTTACAGGTGCCAATTGAAAGCATCCTGTCGGGCTGTATCACCGCCTGGTTTGGCAACTGCACCGCACGCAACCTCAAGGCTCTCCAGAGAGTGGTTCGGTCTGCCCAACATATTACCGGGAACAAACTACCCGTCCTCCAGGACACCTACAGCATCCAATGTCACAGGAAGGCCAAAAAGATCCTCAAGGATATCAACCACCCAAGCCACTGCCTGTTCACCCCGCTATCATCCAAAAGGCGAGGTCAGTACAGGTGCATCAAAGCTGGAACCGAGAGACTGAAAAACAGCTTCTCTCTCAATGCCATCAGACTGTTAAACAGTCATCACGAGCACATTAGAGGCTGCTGCCTATAGGCATAGACTAGGAATCACTGGCCACTTTAAGGAATGGAACACTAGTCACTTTAATAATGTTTACATATCTGGCATTACTCATCTCATATGTATACACTGTATTCTATACTATTCTACGGTATCTTAGTCACTTAATGTTTACATCTGGCATTACTCATCTCGTGTATATACTGTATTCTATACTACTCTATGGTATCTCGTTCACTTAATAATATTTACATATCTGGCATTACTCATCTCATATGTATACACATACTATTCTATGGTATCTCGTTCACTGAATAATATTTACATATCTTGCATTACTCATCTCATATGTTTAAATTGTATTCAATACTATTCTACTGTATTCTATAATATGCTACTGTATCTTAGTCCGTTCCGCTCTGACATTGCTCGTCCAGATGTATATAGTCTCAATTCATTCCTACTTAGATTTGTGTGTATTGGGTATATGTTGTGTAATTTGTTAGATATTACTTGTTAGATATTACTGCACTGTCGGAGCTAGAAGCACAAGCATTTCGCTACACCTGCAATAACTCCTGCTAATCACGTGTATGTGACCAATAACATTTGATTGGATTTGATATAGTTGTTATACACACTAAGGTGATGTAAAAGCATTTCTCTGTACGATCTCTACCTACAGTGTGATGCATTGTGTCATGACAACAACAGTGTGTTTTTGAACACACTGTTGTAGGTAGGGCCAATGCTTTGTGGTTGTGCTCTCATCTTCTTAGAAGTTTAAATGAATGCCTGTTCCAGCACATCACATACAGTAGTTCACTGCCACCATAGAACGTGTTTGTATAAGCTACTTAGTCGAGGATTGTTTCAAATGGGGTTTTATGATATCCCCCTCTACTTTCACTTGTGTGTTTTCAGTTGAGGGGTTGCTGTGGCAACCATGTGAAAGGGCCCCCTCCCTCTGATTGGTGGTTATTCTCAGCCTCACTAGGGAGCCTCAACCAATGGGAAACCCCCATTACAAAGACCAGAGAGAATGTTCAGGCAGAGAAAGAGAGGGGGGGTTATATTTCCCCCCCAAGTCATGATGTCATATGTTTGTTTCCCCATCTCTCTGTTTCTGCCCCCCCCTCTCTCTCACTCTCACCCTAACCTGAGCTCTCCTCTCCACTCCACTCCTTTCATCTCAAAATGGAACCAATGGGATAGTCTCAAAAGTGCAAAATGCAAACTCAGGCAAAAATAGTTAGACATGGACATTTTTGACCCACGTCTGACTTGGACCAAAGCAGAGACAGGTGACACCAGTACAGTAGAGCAGTATTATGTGACCATGCCCTCCCTCTGTGGTTCTATCCACTGTGTTTCCAGTAGCATCGATGGCTACAGCTTTCCAAAGACCTGCTATTGTTTCACTGTCACCCCCTTCCTTCACTCCCTACCCTTATACGACTACATGTTCTCTCCTCTAGTCATCCTTCTGTTTTCTGTTCTGTTTGTTTTTCATTCCTGCTGTTTGTCTTTGGCTGATGATGATCTGGGTGTGTGATGGGGAATGGAACAGACACATGAAGAAGATTGAAAGATGGAGAGAGTGAGAGAAAGCGGTTGGTCATGGTTTAGGCGTCAGTTATCAAACCAAGCATTTATCTCTCTCTCTCTCTCTCTTTCTGTCTCTCTCTCTCTCTCTCTCTCTCTCTCTGTCTCTCTCTCTCTCTCTCTCTCCGTCTCTCTCTCTCGCTCTCCATCTCTCTCCCCTCTCCATATCTCTCGCCTCTCGCTCTATGACAGTTATCCAAGCATGAAATCAATTTCCCATCTTGGGACAGTTTGACATTGACGTGTTCAGTGTGTGATAGGAATACGTCTGTGAGCGTGTGATCGGGAGGTTGAAAAGGCTAAATTACACTCTGGTCAATTTCATTTGAGGAATTGTCCCACAAGGTGGACAATGTGGTCATATTTGTCATAACCATCTATTGATCCTGTGATATTAGTTAATTTATCTTTCTAACTTGTTTTTTTTGTGTTGTCTGTCTGGCTGTAAGGAAACATATATGGAACATTTTCCACACTTTGTTATGTTATAGCCTTATTCTAAAATGTATTCAATTGTTTTTATCTCTCATCAATCTACACACGATACCCCATAATGATAAAGCAAAACAGATTTTTAGAAATGTTTGCAAATGTATAAAAAAAAATGGAAATATCACATTTACATAAATATTCACACTCTTTGTTGAATGTGAAGCGTCGCTGGTTGGGGAGCGTTGCTGCTCAGCTATTTTCAGAGATGTTCAATCGGGTTCAAATCCGGGCTCTGGCTGGGCCACACAAGAACATTCAGAGACTTGTCCCTAAGCCACTCCTGCATTGTCTTGGCTGTGTGCTTCAGGTTATTGTCCTGTTGGAAGGTGAACATTCACCCCAGTCTGAGGTCCTGAGCGCTCTGGAGCAGATTTTCATCAAGGATCTCTGTACTTTGCTCCGTTCGTCTTTCGCTTGATCCTAGCTAGTCTACCTGTCCCTGCCGCTGAAAAACATCTTCACAGCATGATGCTGTCACTACCATTCTTCACCATAGGGTTTCCTCCAGACGTGATTCTTGGCATTAAAGGCAAAGAGTTCAATCTTGGTTTCATCAGACCAGATAATCTTGTTTCACATGGTCAGAGAGTGGGTTGCCTTGTGCCTTTGACTGAGGAGTGGCTTCCATCAGGCCACTACCATAAAGGCCTGATTGTTGGAGTGCAGCAGAGATGGTTGTCCTTCTGGAAGGCTCTACCGTTTCTATAGAGGACCTCTGGAGGTCTGTCAGAGTGACCATCAGGTTCTTTGTCACCTCCCTGACCAAGGCCTTTCTTCCCCAATTGTTCAGTTTGGTAAGGCGGCCAGCTCTAGGAAGAGGCTTGTTGGTTCCAAACCTCTTCCATTTAAGAATGATGGAGGCCACTGTGTTCCTGGGGACCTTCAATGCTGCAGAAATGTTTTGGTACCCTTCCCCAGATCTGTGCCTCAACACAATCCTGTCTCGGAGCTCTACAGACAGTTCCTTTGACCTCATGGCTTGTTTTTTTCCTCTGACATGCACTGTCAACTGTGGGATCTTATATAGACAGGTGTGTGCCTTTCCAAATCATGTCCAATCAATTGAATTTACCACAGATGGATTCCAGTCAACTTTTAGAAACATCCCAAGGATGACCAATGGAAACAGGGTGCACATGAGCTCAGTTTTGACTCTCATAGCAAAGGGTAAATAAGGTATTTCTGTTTTTATTTGTCATAAATTTGCTAAAAAAAAAAAAATCAGTTTTTGTGTTTCATTATGGGGTATTGTGTGTAGATTGAGGGAACAAAATAATTGAATAAATTTTAGAATAAGGCTGAATAGTCAAGGGGTCTGAATAGTTTCCAAATGCACTGTTTAGGCAGAACTGTTTATATTCAACTAATTTCACCTTGGGAAACAATAATGCACTGTTTAGACAGAACTGTTTATATTCAACTCATTTCACCTTGGGAAACAATAATGCACTGTTTAGACAGAACTGTTTATATTCAACTCATTTCACCTTGGGAAACAATAATGCACTGTTTAGACAGAACTGTTTATATTCAACTAATTTCACCTTGGGAAACAATAATGCACTGTTTAGGCAGAACTGTTTATATTCAACTCATTTCACCTTGGGAAACAATAATGCACTGTTTAGGCAGAACTGTTTATATTCAACTCATTTCACCTTGGGAAACAATAATGCACTGTTTAGACAGAACTGTTTATATTCAATTCATTTCACCTTGGGAAACAATAAGTGCCATTTTCTATGAAGCTGTTCCTTTCATTTCTTCCTCAGACTCTCACTGTCTGTTATCATCACTTGTTTTTCTTTGTCTGTCTCAGTCTGTCTGTCTCAGTCTGTCTGTCTCTGTCTGCCTCAGTCTGTCTGCCTCAGTCTGTCTGCCTCAGTCTGTCTGCCTCAGTCTGTCTGCCTCAGTCTGTCTGTCTCAGTCTGTCTGTCTCAGTCTCTGCCTCAGTATGTCTGCCTCAGTCTCTGCCTCAGTCTCTGCCTCAGTCTCTGCCTCAGTCTCTGCCTCAGTCTCTGCCTCAGTCTCTGCCTCAGTATGTCTGCCTCAGTCTCTGCCTCAGTCTCTGCCTCAGTCTGTCTGTCTTTCTCCATCTCTCTCTCAGCAGGGAGTTCAGTAGCATTGTGATGGAAAGAGCAATAGCGAGACAGACAGAGATTATTATTATTATTACAGCATTCTTTGAGTGTAGCAGCAGTCCGTTATAGAGAAGTCATTATAATTCCATTCTGTTGACTGCTCCGTCTTTTCTCTCTATTGTAACAACCAATACAGCACACACACGCACCCACACACACACACGCACGCACGCGCGAGCGCACACACACACACGCACACACGTACCCACACACATGCGCGCACACACACACACGCACACACACACGCACGCACGCACACACGTACCCACACACGCACGCACACACACGCACGCACACGCACGCACACGCACGCACACACACGCACACACACGGACGCACACGGACGCACACACACACACAGACATATATACAACCCCTTCTGTACACCCTTCACTCGTTGGTCGTATCTCTCCCTTACTGTATTGATTCACATTAGATCCAGAGCTCAACATTATGATAATTGATTTCTCATGAATTACCGAGAGAGCACTAATCGTGTTTATCCTCCTATTTAAACCCATTATAGAGCGACTGATTATGGCGTGGAGAAGAAGCCTGGTAATCTAAGTCCAAGACAAAACACTATGGAAGATACATTGAAATGGTGTAGAAAATAAACTGTGGAACATACAATTACAGTGTGAATACACTAACTGTATCATTTATTGTATGGAATAGTAAGAATGTCTTAGACTATTCTTATCAACAAACATTTAGGAGAGGCAGCACAACCAAATTTCAACTTAATAGTATGTACACTATTTTTTCAATATACATACATTGTTGCCTTATCTTTTGTTGTGGCTGGCAATGAGACATTACTGTTCTGCAGCTCTAAATTGACCGTAAATTCCAGTATCACAGTCGCCACTAGTCAATAAGCTTACAAACTATTAAAACATTTCAGCAATTTTTCATCTAAAACATATTAGACTCTTGAATAACGTAAGAATTCACAAGCATGTGCAGCCAATTAAAGGGTTTATTTTCTTGTTAGCAAAATGTAGCTTGCGAGACAATAACACAGCTAACTATGCTAGCAAGTAGCATTAGCATATCAAACATGATCGTTTATTCCTCTCATATGAATATAAATGTACATTTTCAGGATATTAAAGTTACCTTTAGAACAAACCAGTTTGCATTTGAAAGAAAGTTGAAAACCAATAGAACATGAGAAAAACAGACTACTGGTTTCAGTTGGCAGATGGAAGTCTATAAAATATTAGACTACTGGTTTCAGTTGGCAGATGGATGTCTGTATAAAATATTACACTACTGGTTTCAGTTGGCAGATGGATGTCTGTATAAAAATATTACACTACTGGTTTCAGTTGGCAGATGGAAGTCTGTATAAAATATTAGACTACTGGTTTCAGTTGGCAGATGGAAGTCTATAAAATATTAGACTACTGGTTTCAGTTGGCAGATGGATGTCTGTATAAAATATTACACTACTGGTTTCAGTTGGCAGATGGATGTCTGTATAAAATATTACACTACTGGTTTCATTTGGCAGATGGAAGTCTGTATAAAATATTAGACTACTGGTTTCAGTTGGCAGATGGAAGTCTGTATAAAATCTTAGACTACTGGTTTCAGTTGGCAAATGGAAGTCTATAAAATATTAGACTACTGGTTTCAGTTGATAGATGGATGTCTATATAAAATATTAGACTATTGGTTTCAGTTGGCAGATGGAAGTCTATAAAATATTACACTACTGGTTTCAGTTGATAGATGGATGTCTGTATAAAATATTAGACTACTGGTTTCAGTTGATAGATGGATGTCTGTATAAAATATTAGACTACTGGTTTCAGTTGATAGATGGATGTCTATATAAAATATTAGACTACTGGTTTCAGTTGGCAGATGGAAGTCTATAAAATATTAGACTACTGGTTTCAGTTGGCAGATGGAAGTCTGTATAAAATATTACACTACTGGTTTCAGTTGATAGATGGATGTCTATATAAAATATTAGACTACTGGTTTCAGTTGATAGATGGATGTCTATATAAAATATTAGACTACTGGTTTCAGTTGATAGATGGATGTCTATATAAAATATTAGACTACTGGTTTCAGTTGATAGATGTATATAATAATTTATACAGACTACTGGTTTCAGTTGATAGATGTATATAATAATTTATACAGACTACTGGTTTCAGTTGATAGATGTATATAATAATTTATACAGACTACTGGTTTCAGTTGATAGATGTATATAATAATTTATATAGGCTACTTTGAAGGAAGGTAAAATAATCCTCATAATATGTAGTAAAACATTCAGGTTTCAAACAATTAAGTAGCTTTATGTTTTAAAACGGCTGTTACTGGCTAATTGAAACCCTAGCGAGGACTATTACATATTGTATTACTGGCTAACTGAAACCCTGGCGAGGACTATTACATATTGTATTACTGGCTAATTGAAACCCTGGTGAGGACTACGGATCGTGCTGTATTACATATTGTATTACTGGCTAACTGAAACCCTGGTGAGGTTTGGGATCGTGCTGTATTACATATTGTATTACTGGCTAACTGAAACCCTGGCGAGGACTATTACATATTGTATTACTGGCTAACTGAAACCCTGGTGAGGACTGGGATCGTGCTGTATTACATATTGTATTACTGGCTAATTGAAACCCTGGTGAGGACTACGGATCATGCTGTATTACATATTGTATTACTGGTAATGGTAGCACACTGTGTATCGTGGCCTAATGACACACTGACCACATTTTCCGCTGGTTGCTAAAGTGGCAGTCTCCCATTCCAGTACAGCTACCAGGCATTACAGTGGTCTAAATGCATTCCAGTACAGCTACCAGGCATTACAGTGGTCTAAATGCATTCCAGTACAGCTACCAGGCATTACAGTGGTCTAAATGCATTCCAGTACAGCTACCAGGCATTACAGTGGTCTAAATGCATTCCAGTACAGCTACCAGGCATTACAGTGGTCTAAATGCATTCCAGTACAGCTACCAGGCATTACAGTGGTCTAAATGCATGTTCCATATGGACAGCTCCTTAGGGAGATACACGCTCTCTCACACACACGCACACTCACTCACTCGCACGCACGCACGCACACACACGCACGGTTCCAAAACCATACAAATATCATGTCAGCATTTTTGTGATTCAAAGCAGATTTCTACAATGTCCAGAGTATCAGGACTACTGAAAGAGGTTACCTGTATCTGTTTGTCTCTGGTAAAACTTCCCTTAAAGAAAGAGGCAGGCAGGCAGGCAGGCGGGCAGGCGGGCGGGCGGGCAGGCAGGCAGGCAGGCAGGCAGGCAGGCAGGCAGGCAGGCAGGCAGGCGGAGGTAGATAGATGCAGAGAGAGAGGTTAGACCCAACCAAATCATGAGAAAACAAAAAAAATATTACTTGAGGCATTGTAAAGAATTAACAAGAAAACAGAGCAAACTAGAATGCTATTTGGCCCTAAACAGAGAGTACACAGTGGCAGAATACCTGACCACTGTGACTGACCCAAAATTAAGGAAAGCTTTGACTATGTACAGACTCAGTGAGCATAGCCTTGCTATTGAGAAAGGCTGCCGTAGGCAGACATGGCTCTCAAGAGAAGACAGGCTATGTGCTCACTGCCCACAAAATGAGGTGGAAACTGAGCTGTACTTCCTAACCTCCTGCCCAATGTATGACCATTTTAGAGAGACATATTTCCATCAGATTACACAGATCCACAAAGAATTCGAAAACAAATCCAATTTTGAAAAACTCCCATATCTACTGGGTGAAATACCACAGTGTGCCATCACAGCAGCAATATGTGTGACCTGTTGCCACAGGAAAAGGGCAACCAGTGAAGAACAAACACCATTGTAAATACAACAGATGTTTATATTTATTTATTTTCCCTTTTGTACTTTAACCATTTGCACATATATATATATATATATATATATATATATATATATATATATATATATATATATATAATATAATATGACATTTGTAATGTCTTTATTCGTTTGGAACTTCTGTGAGTGTAATGTTTACTGTTCAATAAAAAAAAAATGTATTTCACTTTTGTTTGTTATCTATATCACTTGCTTTGGCAATGTTAACATTTGTTTCCTATGCCAATAAAGCCCCTTGAATTTAATTGAATTGAGAGAGAGAGAGATGTGAGTTAGAGCGGATGGGAGCTTCCTGTAGCTATAGCAACCTCTGCCACGCTGCTCCAATCACCAAGCTAATGTGTGGTTACTAGGGAGACATTGCAAGATTCCAGGGAGATGAGTTTAGGCAGCTGTGGTTTTCTCTCCAGAAGCTGTTGGATTTAGGATCGAAGACAACCTTTGTCTCAAATACACCCTATTCGCTATATAGTGCTCTGGTCAAAATTAGTGCACTATTTAGGGAATACTGTACAATTTGGGATGAAACGGGGATTATCCTGCATCTAGTCTCCTAAAGGATCACTGCTTGAGTGGATAAACACACTCATCCACCCTGTCTATTGTCTCTCCCTTGTGTGTGTGTGTGTGTGGCTCTGTAAGTGAGAGATTCTGATCTGTGATGGCTGTGTACACACTCACCCAGTTCTTTCTCATACGTTTCAACAGTGTTTATTGGTTGGTGATGTGTTAACTTCTCCTTGTCTTTTCCTCCCTAGTGACTATGGTTAGGTTTTAGGATTTATGTTTGTGTATTCTTAATGAGGGTTCCCTCTGTTCCTTCTGTATGTCTGAGTAAGACGTCTTGTCTGCTCATCATCAAATTTAGTTTTGTTTTGTCCACAAGCTGCTTAGTTAGGTCTGACTGCCTGAGATCTGGAGAGACTGGCTCAAATTCACTGTTTTACCCTGGAGTCTTCATTAACACCTTAACAATTTAACTAAAAGTCTATCCCTCTCAGCTCTTTCTTTCTTTCTTTCTTTCTTTCTTTCTTTCTTTCTTTCTTTCTTTCTTTCTTTCTTTCTTTCTTTCTTTCTTTCTTTCTTTCTTTCTTTCTTTCTGAGTCACTGAGTCACTGAGTCACTGAGTCACTGAGTCACTGACTTACTGACTTACTCACTGACTTTCTGAGTCACTGACTTTCTGAGTCACTGACTTTCTGAGTCACTGACTTTCTGAGTCACTGACTTTCTGAGTCACTGACTCACTGAGTCACGGACTCACTGAATTACTGACTTACTGACTTACTGAGTCACTGACTTACTGAGTCACTGAGTTACTGACTTACTGAGTCACTGAGTCACTGACTTTCTGAGTCACTGACTTACTGAGTTACTCACTGACTTTCTGAGTCACTGACTTACTGAGTTACTCACTGACTTTCTGAGTCACTGACTTACTGAATTACTGACTTACTGACTTACTGAGTCACTGACTTACTGAGTCACTGACTTACTGAGTTACTAACTTACTGACTTACTGAGTCACTGACTTACTGAGTCACTGAGTCACTGAGTTACTGACTTACTGAGTTACTGCCACAAACAACTGCACACATTTCTCTCCACCCTGTGTAGAAATGAGCTGTAAAAGTGTGTATTTTTCTCTACGCCCCATGGCAAAATGAGTAGAATTGCATTAAATGTTTTAGAAAATGTCCCCCACCCCATCATTGTTGCCCATCCCTGGTTTAACACAATGCTACAGCCTTTCACAGAGCATGTGGTCCTGATTAGAAGTAGTTAAAAGCAGTTCCCCAGAGCTTTCTTCATGGGCCAAGCCACAGCTGCCCTGCCCTGTCAGGGATAGGCACAGAACAACACATCACAACCCAGCCCTGAACTGCCCTAGCCTATAACACTCGCAGCAGTGTGTCTTTTCACCCCGTAGAGACCCCATTGTCATTTCCTGGTAACTAAGAGAGATTTGGGAACACAAAATGCTGCCGCTCCACCTCAGCCTTTAGCATGGGATGCCACTGTCTCTAGGGCAACCACGGAAGGTTAATGGCTCCTATGGCAACCAGGGGAAAGGGGACGTCCCTGCCCAGAACATCCAACCAATGGTCACTCACCACACAGGGTAACAATGTGATTACCAAGAACAGGTGGACCTTTCACCAAAACCACCTACCCTGCAACTGCATCCCAAATGGCACCCTCTGCCCTGTCTAGTGTGCTACTGTTGATGGTCCTGGTCAAAATCAGTGCACAATATAGGGAATAGGGTGCCATTTCAGATGCAACCAGTCCCACTAAATGCATTTAGGCTGTCATATGGCCTAATGCTATGGTAATGAGATGCATTTGGTTAATGATATGAGTGGTTTCTGTGTTTGAAGTCTGGCCAGGTCTGGTGGTGTCTGGGAACATACTCTTAGTGTGTGCCACAGATTTCGAAAGGCTGGTAACTGCCGGAGAGATGGGGGAGGGGGGAGATGAAAAGAGAGAGAGTCAACAAGAGAGTGTGAGAAATAGAGAGATTGAGCAAGAAAGAGGGTTAGAGAGAACGAGAGACATGATTAACTAATTCAGCATGCCATATTTAGCTCAAATAGTTAATCAAATTTCTTTCCATTACTGTTGTATGTTTTCCATCTAGATTTACTTATAATACTGTATTTTCTCTCTCTCTCTGTCTCCTCTCGCTCTCTCGCTCTTTCGCTAGGAAGTGGAATTGGAAGTGCAGCTCAGTTTCCACCTCATTTTGTGGGCAGTGTGCACGTATGCAAACATGGCTCTCAAGAGAAGACAGGCTACGGGCGGCCTTTCTCAGTAGCAAGGCTATGCTCACTGAGTCTGTACATAGCCAAAGCTTTCCTTAAGTTTGGTTCATTCACAGTGGTCAGGTATTCTGCACTGTGTACTCTCTGTTTAGGGACAAATAGCATTCTAGTTTGCTCTGTTTTTTTGTAAATTACTTTCCAATGTGTCAAGTAATTATCTTTTTGTTTTCTCATGATTTGATTGGGTCTAATTGTGTTGCTGTCCTGGAAATCTGTGGGGTCTGTTTGTGTTTGTTTGTCCTCTCCTGTCAGATAGCACATAATGTGTGGTTTTGTGGTCAGCTTTCTGGCTGCTTCTCCCTGTTTTCAACTCCACTGGGAAGTTGTGTTTGAAGCACTGCCATTGTTTCGTGGTTCGAGAGATGTGGCCGGCACACACATCACACACTCACTCACAAGCCCTATAGTTATCTTCCATTACTAGCTGGATCTCTCTCTCTCTCTTACTCTTCCTATCCCTCTTCCTTTTGCTCTTTTACTATCTCACTCTTCGCTCTCGCTCTCGCTCTCTCTCTCTCTCTCTCAGCAGCAGCTCCTGTCTACGTGCCAAGCTCTGTCAGAATGATGAAGGTCCATCATTACATCTCTCCATAGACAATGTCAAACTCCATGATGATATCTCTATACACAGCGCCTCATGTCATGTCAGATGGCTGGAGCTCTCGTCTCTCTCCTGGGACACTGTTCCCTACTGTACATAGTGGGCCCTGGTCAAACGTAATGCAGTAAATAGGGAATTAGGGTGCAATTTGGGAAAGACTTGTTCATACTAGTGACAAAGACTATTGACAAAGACTAGTTCATAGTGAAGAACTATTAATAATCTTTAGCTGTGTTAAGTCAATACACTCCACTCATGAACTCAGGATACACCCTTCAACAATAACTAATTGTGTGTGTGTGTGTGTGTGTGTGTGTGTGTGTGTGTGTGTGTGTTTGTGTGGCGCGAGGGTGGCGGGATGGATTGTGTGTGTGCGTGTCCACTGGGACAATACAGCTCACAAAGGAAGATGATATAATGCATATGATAGAATCATGACTAGGAGTGTGTCATTACCCAGAGAGATCACTCCAGATTCAAGGTGAAATTTGGCCTTTTTTGCTGGACCCCAGGAATGTCTGGAGAAGCAGTAGAAAATATACACTGCTCAAAAAAATTAGCAAGACAACAGGTGGAAATTATAGGCAATTAGCAAGACAACAGGTGGAAATTATAGGCAATTAGCAAGACACCCCCAATAAAGGAGTGGTTCTGCAGGTGGTGACCACAAACCACTTATCCTATGCTTCCTGGCTGATGTTTTGGTCACTTTTGAATGCTGGCGGTGCTTTTACTCTAGTGGTAGCATGAGACGGAGTCTACAACCCACACAAGTGGCTCAGGTAGTGCAGCTCACCCAGGATGGCACATCAATGCGAGCTGTGGCAAGAAGGTTTGCTGTGTCTGTCAGCGTAGTGTCCAGAGCATGGAGGCGCTACCACGAGACAGGCCAGTACATCAAGAGATGTGGAGGAGGCCGTAGGAGGGTAACAACGCAGCAGCAGGACCGCTACCTCCGCCTTTGTGCAAGGAAGAGCAGGAGGAGCACTGCCAGAGCCCTGCCAGAGCCCTGCAAAATGAGTGTGTCAGCAGTTCCTGCAAGAGGAAGGCATTGATGCTATGGACTGGCCCGCCCGTTCCCCAGACCTGAATC
This sequence comes from Oncorhynchus clarkii lewisi, assembly GCF_045791955.1. Taxonomy (NCBI): domain Eukaryota; kingdom Metazoa; phylum Chordata; class Actinopteri; order Salmoniformes; family Salmonidae; genus Oncorhynchus; species Oncorhynchus clarkii. The sequence continues at coordinate 29,559,127 of NC_092160.1, read as the reverse complement.
CAATTGAGCACATCTGGGACATCATGTCTCGCTCCATCCACCAACGCCACGTTGCACCACAGACTGTCCAGGAGTTGGCGGATGCTTTAGTCCAGGTCTGGGAGGAGATCCCTCAGGAGACCATCCGCCACCTCATCAGGAGCATGCCCAGGCGTTGTAGGGAGGTCATACAGGCACGTGGAGGCCACACACACTACTGGGCCTCATTTTGACTCGTTTTAAGGACATTACATCAAAGTTGGATCAGCCTGTAGTGTGGTTTTCCACTTTAATTTTGAGTGTGACTCCAAATCCAGACCTCCATGGGTTGATACATTTGATTTCCATTGATCATTTTTGTGTGATTTTGTTGTCAGCACATTCAACTATGTAAAGAAAAAAGTATTTAATAAGAATATTTCATTCATTCAGATCTAGGATGTGTTATTTTAGTGTTCCCATTATTTTTTTGAGCAGTGTATATATAATTGTCCACTAGGAAAACAAAGTGCCCAGAGTTTGTATTAAACCTGCAGTCTATGGTGCAACAGCTTGCTGCTTAAACCACTACTGCACCATCTGTCCACAACAAGTTATAAAGGCCAGTCTTAATAAATGGCTAAACATAACCGAGGGGTTGTTTTTCTGTTTTAAACCTTCATCTTTAACTTTACCAATTTGACTTAATGGCTGAGCTGGGTTTTTTTTCAATCACTTTGGTAAATATTTCAGATGCAAGTCTTATATTTTCAGGATTCTGAGCACAAAACAAAACATGTATAACAGTTGTAATCCCACTGTTTGATGTTCTGAACCGTTGAGCGTTTGTTGGAGTTAACCAAACACATGAGAACATTTAGTTTAATCACTGATACTTCAGATAATGATAGGCTCAACGTTTAGTCATTTTAACTAAGATTTAATCCAATAGCAAGAAATGCATGATACAATTTTCTGAACAGATATTTTTGAAGTGCGGACTATAATGAATAATACAGGGTGAACACCAGGTACAGTATTTAACCATGTACCAGTATTTACACATTTTTCAAGTTTAATGCAAATAAAATACATATGTAATTTGTCTGTATCCACTGTAAAGTTTAGAGCTTGTTGAGAATAATGTCAGACGTACAGTTTCAGTGTCAGTAGATGAAGAAAGCATCAGATACAGAATAATGTCAGTCGTACAGTTTCAGTGTCAGTAGATGAAGAAAGCATCAGATACAGTGATACAGAATAATGTCAGACGTACAGTTTCAGTGTCAGTAGATGAAGAAAGCATCAGATACAGTGTATACAGAATAATGTCAGTCGTACAGTTTCAGTGTCAGTAGATGAAGAAAGCATCAGATACAGAATAATGTCAGTCTTACAGTTTCAGTGTCAGTAGATGAAGAAAGCATCAGATACAGAATAATGTCAGTCATACAGTTTCATTGTCAGTAGAGGAAGAAAGCATCAGATACAGTGATACAGAATAATGTCAGTCTTACAGTTTCAGTGTCAGTAGATGAAGAAAGCATCAGATACAGTGATACAGAATAATGTCAGTCGTACAGTTTCAGTGTCAGTATATGAAGAAAGCATCAGATACAGTGATACAGAATAATGTCAGTCGTACAGTTTCAGTGTCAGTAGATGAAGAAAGCATCAGATACAGTGATACAGAATAATGTCAGTCGTACAGTTTCAGTGTCAGTAGATGAAGAAAGCATCAGATACAGTGATACAGAATAAAGTCAGTCGTACAGTTTCAGTGTCAGTAGATGAAGAAAGCATCAGATACAGTGTATACAGAATAAAGTCAGTCGTACAGTTTCAGTGTCAGTAGATGAAGAAAGCATCAGATACAGAATAAAGTCAGTCGTACAGTTTCAGTGTCAGTAGATGAAAAAAGCATCAGATACAGTCATACAGAATAAAGTCAGTCGTACAGTTTGTGTCAGTAGATGAAGAAAGCATCAGATACAGTGATACAGAATAAAGTCAGTCGTACAGTTTCAGTGTCAGTAGATGAAGAAAGCATCAGATACAGAATAATGTCAGTCGTACAGTTTAAGTGTCAGTAGATGAAGAAAGCATCAGATACAGAATAATGTCAGTCGTACAGTTTAAGTGTTAGTAGATGAAGAAAGCATCAGATACAGTGTATACAGAATAATGTCAGTCGTACAGTTTCAGTGTCAGTAGATGAAGAAAGAATCAGATACAGAATAATGTCAGTCTTACAGTTTCAGTGTCAGTAGATGAAGAAAGCATCAGATACAGAATAATGTCAGTCGTACAGTTTCAGTGTCAGTAGAGGAAGAAAGCATCAGATACAGTGATACAGAATAATGTCAGTCTTACAGTTTCAGTGTCAGTAGATGAAAAAAGCATCAGATACAGTCATACAGAATAAAGTCAGTCGTACAGTTTGTGTCAGTAGATGAAGAAAGCATCAGATACAGTGATACAGAATAAAGTCAGTCGTACAGTTTCAGTGTCAGTAGATAAAGAAAGCATCAGATACAGAATAATGTCAGTCTTACAGTTTCAGTGTCAGTAGATGAAGAAAGCATCAGATACAGAATAATGTCAGTCGTACAGTTTCAGTGTCAGTAGATGTAGAAAGCATCAGATACAGTGTTCACAGAATAATGTCAGTCGTACAGTTTCAGTGTCAGTAGATGAAGAAAGAATCAGATACAGAATAATGTCAGTCTTACAGTTTCAGTGTCAGTAGATGAAGAAAGCATCAGATACAGAATAATGTCAGTCGTACAGTTTCAGTTTCAGTAGAGGAAGAAAGCATCAGATACAGTGATACAGAATAATGTCAGTCTTACAGTTTCAGTGTCAGTAGATGAAGAAAGCATCAGATACAGTGATACAGAATAATGTCAGTCGTACAGTTTCAGTGTCAGTAGATGAAGAAAGCATCAGATACAGTGATACAGAATAATGTCAGTAGTACAGTTTCAGTGTCAGTAGATGAAGAAAGCATCAGATACAGTGATACAGAATAATGTCTTTATTACAGTTTCAGTGTCAGTAGATGAAGAAAGCATCAGATACAGTGATACAGAATAATGTCAGTCGTACAGTTTCAGTTTCAGTAGATGAAGAAAGTATCAGATACAGTGTATACAGAATAATGTCAGTCTTACAGTTTCAGTGTCAGTAGAGGAAGAAAGCATCAGATACAGAATAATGTCAGTCGTACAGTTTCAGTGTCAGTAGATGAAGAAAGCATCAGATACAGTGTATACAGAATAATGTCAGTCGTACAGTTTCAGTGTCAGTAGATGAAGAAAGCATCAGATACAGAATAATGTCAGTCTTACAGTTTCAGTGTCAGTAGATGAAGAAAGCATCAGATACAGAATAATGTCAGTCGTACAGTTTCATTGTCAGTAGAGGAAGAAAGCATCAGATACAGTGATACAGAATAATGTCAGTCTTACAGTTTCAGTGTCAGTAGATGAAGAAAGCATCAGATACAGTGATACAGAATAATGTCAGTCGTACAGTTTCAGTGTCAGTATATGAAGAAAGCATCAGATACAGTCATACAGAATAATGTCAGTCGTACAGTTTCAGTGTCAGTAGATGAAGAAAGCATCAGATACAGTGATACAGAATAATGTCAGTCGTACAGTTTCAGTGTCAGTAGATGAAGAAAGCATCAGATACAGTGATACAGAATAAAGTCAGTCGTACAGTTTCAGTGTCAGTAGATGAAGAAAGCATCAGATACAGTGTATACAGAATAAAGTCAGTCGTACAGTTTCAGTGTCAGTAGATGAAGAAAGCATCAGATACAGAATAAAGTCAGTCGTACAGTTTCAGTGTCAGTAGATGAAAAAAGCATCAGATACAGTCATACAGAATAAAGTCAGTCGTACAGTTTGTGTCAGTAGATGAAGAAAGCATCAGATACATAATAATGTCAGTCATACAGTTTCATTGTCAGTAGAGGAAGAAAGCATCAGATACAGTGATACAGAATAATGTCAGTCTTACAGTTTCAGTGTCAGTAGATGAAGAAAGCATCAGATACAGTGATACAGAATAATGTCAGTCGTACAGTTTCAGTGTCAGTAGATGAAGAAAGCATCAGATACAGTGTATACAGAATAATGTCAGTCGTACAGTTTCAGTGTCAGTAGATGAAGAAAGAATCAGATACAGAATAATGTCAGTCTTACAGTTTCAGTGTCAGTAGATGAAGAAAGCATCAGATACAGAATAATGTCAGTCGTACAGTTTCAGTGTCAGTAGAGGAAGAAAGCATCAGATACAGTGATACAGAATAATGTCAGTCTTACAGTTTCAGTGTCAGTAGATGAAGAAAGCATCAGATACAGTGATACAGAATAATGTCAGTCGTACAGTTTCAGTTTCAGTAGATGAAGAAAGCATCAGATACAGTGATACAGAATAATGTCAGTCGTACAGTTTCAGTGTCAGTAGATGAAGAAAGCATCAGATAGAGTGATACAGAATAATGTCAGTCGTACAGTTTCAGTGTCAGTAGATGAAGAAAGCATCAGATACAGTGATACAGAATAAAGTCAGTCGTACAGTTTCAGTGTCAGTAGATGAAGAAAGCATCAGATACAGTGTATACAGAATAAAGTCAGTCGTACAGTTTCAGTGTCAGTAGATGAAGAAAGCATCAGATACAGAATAAAGTCAGTCGTACAGTTTCAGTGTCAGTAGATGAAAAAAGCATCAGATACAGTCATACAGAATAAAGTCAGTCGTACAGTTTGTGTCAGTAGATGAAGAAAGCATCAGATAGTGATACAGAATATAGTCAGTCGTACAGTTTCAGTGTCAGTAGATAAAGAAAGCATCAGATACAGAATAATGTCAGTCTTACAGTTTCAGTGTCAGTAGATGAAGAAAGCATCAGATACAGAATAATGTCAGTCGTACAGTTTCAGTGTCAGTAGATGAAGAAAGCATCAGATACAGTGTATACAGAATAATGTCAGTCGTACAGTTTCAGTGTCAGTAGATGAAGAAAGAATCAGATACAGAATAATGTCAGTCTTACAGTTTCAGTGTCAGTAGATGAAGAAAGCATCAGATACAGAATAATGTCAGTCGTACAGTTTCAGTGTCAGTAGAGGAAGAAAGCATCAGATACAGTGATACAGAATAATGTCAGTATCACAGTTTCAGTGTCAGTAGATGAAGAAAGCATCAGATACAGTGATACAGAATAATGTCAATCGTACAGTTTCAGTTTCAGTAGATGAAGAAAGCATCAGATACAGTGATACAGAATAATGTCAGTCGTACAGTTTCAGTGTCAGTAGATGAAGAAAGCATCAGATACAGTGATACAGAATAATGTCAGTATTACAGTTTCAGTGTCAGTAGATGAAGAATTCATCAGATACAGTGATACAGAATAATGTCAGTCGTACAGTTTCAGTGTCAGTAGATGAAGAAAGTATCAGATACAGTGTATACAGAATAATGTCAGTCTTTCAGTTTCAGTGTCAGTAGAGGAAGAAAGCATCAGATACAGAATAATGTCAGTCGTACAGTTTCAGTGTCAGTAGATGAAGAAAGCATCAGATACAGTGTATACAGAATAATGTCAGTCGTACAGTTTCAGTGTCAGTAGATGAAGAAAGCATCAGATACAGAATAATGTCAGTCTTACAGTTTCAGTGTCAGTAGATGAAGAAAGCATCAGATACAGAATAATGTCAGTCATACAGTTTCATTGTCAGTAGAGGAAGAAAGCATCAGATACAGTGATACAGAATAATGTCAGTCTTACAGTTTCAGTGTCAGTAGATGAAGAAAGCATCAGATACAGAATAATGTCAGTCGTACAGTTTCAGTGTCAGTAGATGAAGAAAGCATCAGATACAGTGTATATAGAATAATGTCAGTCGTACAGTTTCAGTGTCAGTAGATGAAGAAAGCATCAGATACAGTGATACAGAATAATGTCAGTCGTACAGTTTCAGTGTCAGTAGATGAAGAAAGCATCAGATACAGTGATACAGAATAATGTCAGTCGTACAGTTTCAGTGTCAGTAGATGAAGAAAGCATCAGATACAGTGATACAGAATAATGTCATTCGTACAGTTTCAGTGTCAGTAGATGAAGAAAGCATCAGATACAGAATAAAGTCAGTCGTACAGTTTCAGTGTCAGTAGATGAAGAAAGCATCAGATACAGAATAAAGTCAGTCGTACAGTTTCAGTGTCCGTAGATGAAGAAAGCATCAGATACAGAATAAAGTCAGACGTACAGTTTCAGTGTCAGTAGAGGAAGAAAGCATCAGATACAGAATAAAGTCAGTCGTACAGTTTCAGTGTCAGTAGATGAAGAAAGCATCAGATACAGAATAATGTCAGTCGTACAGTTTCAGTGTCAGTAGATGAAGAAAGCATCAGATACAGAATGTCAGTCTCACAGTTTCAGTGTCAGTAGATGAAGAAAGCATCAGATACAGAATAAAGTCAGTCTTACAGTTTCAGTGTCAGTAGAGGAAGAATACATCAGATACAGAATAATGTCAGTCGTACAGTTTCAGTGTCAGTAGATGAAGAAAGCATCAGATACAGTGATACAGAATAATGTCAGTATTACAGTTTCAGTGTCAGTAGATGAAGAAAGCATCAGATACAGTGATACAGAATAATGTCAGTCGTACAGTTTCAGTGTCAGTAGATGAAGAAAGTATCAGATACAGTGTATACAGAATAATGTCAGTCTTACAGTTTCAGTGTCAGTAGAGGAAGAAAGCATCAGATACAGAATAATGTCAGTCGTACAGTTTCAGTGTCAGTAGATGAAGAAAGCATCAGATACAGTGTATACAGAATAATGTCAGTCGTACAGTTTCAGTGTCAGTAGATGAAGAAAGCATCAGATACAGAATAATGTCAGTCTTACAGTTTCAGTGTCAGGAGATGAAGAAAGCATCAGATACAGAATAATGTCAGTCATACAGTTTCATTGTCAGTAGAGGAAGAAAGCATCAGATACAGTGATACAGAATAATGTCAGTCTTACAGTTTCAGTGTCAGTAGATGAAGAAAGCATCAGATACAGTGATACAGAATAATGTCAATCGTACAGTTTCAGTTTCAGTAGATGAAGAAAGCATCAGATACAGTGATACAGAATAATGTCAGTCGTACAGTTTCAGTGTCAGTAGATGAAGAAAGCATCAGATAGAGTGATACAGAATAATGTCAGTCGTACAGTTTCAGTGTCAGTAGATGAAGAAAGCATCAGATACAGTGATACAGAATAAAGTCAGTCGTACAGTTTCAGTGTCAGTAGATGAAGAAAGCATCAGATACAGTGTATACAGAATAAAGTCAGTCGTACAGTTTCAGTGTCAGTAGATGAAGAAAGCATCAGATACAGAATAAAGTCAGTCGTACAGTTTCAGTGTCAGTAGATGAAAAAAGCATCAGATACAGTCATACAGAATAAAGTCAGTCGTACAGTTTGTGTCAGTAGATGAAGAAAGCATCAGATAGTGATACAGAATATAGTCAGTCGTACAGTTTCAGTGTCAGTAGATAAAGAAAGCATCAGATACAGAATAATGTCAGTCTTACAGTTTCAGTGTCAGTAGATGAAGAAAGCATCAGATACAGAATAATGTCAGTCGTACAGTTTCAGTGTCAGTAGATGAAGAAAGCATCAGATACAGTGTATACAGAATAATGTCAGTCGTACAGTTTCAGTGTCAGTAGATGAAGAAAGAATCAGATACAGAATAATGTCAGTCTTACAGTTTCAGTGTCAGTAGATGAAGAAAGCATCAGATACAGAATAATGTCAGTCGTACAGTTTCAGTGTCAGTAGAGGAAGAAAGCATCAGATACAGTGATACAGAATAATGTCAGTCTCACAGTTTCAGTGTCAGTAGATGAAGAAAGCATCAGATACAGTGATACAGAATAATGTCAGTCGTACAGTTTCAGTTTCAGTAGATGAAGAAAGCATCAGATACAGTGATACAGAATAATGTCAGTCGTACAGTTTCAGTGTCAGTAGATGAAGAAAGCATCAGATACAGTGATACAGAATAATGTCAGTATTACAGTTTCAGTGTCAGTAGATGAAGAATTCATCAGATACAGTGATACAGAATAATGTCAGTCGTACAGTTTCAGTGTCAGTAGATGAAGAAAGTATCAGATACAGTGTATACAGAATAATGTCAGTCTTTCAGTTTCAGTGTCAGTAGAGGAAGAAAGCATCAGATACAGAATAATGTCAGTCGTACAGTTTCAGTGTCAGTAGATGAAGAAAGCATCAGATACAGTGTATACAGAATAATGTCAGTCGTACAGTTTCAGTGTCAGTAGATGAAGAAAGCATCAGATACAGAATAATGTCAGTCTTACAGTTTCAGTGTCAGTAGATGAAGAAAGCATCAGATACAGAATAATGTCAGTCATACAGTTTCATTGTCAGTAGAGGAAGAAAGCATCAGATACAGTGATACAGAATAATGTCAGTCTTACAGTTTCAGTGTCAGTAGATGAAGAAAGCATCAGATACAGAATAATGTCAGTCGTACAGTTTCAGTGTCAGTAGATGAAGAAAGCATCAGATACAGTGTATATAGAATAATGTCAGTCGTACAGTTTCAGTGTCAGTAGATGAAGAAAGCATCAGATACAGTGATACAGAATAATGTCAGTCGTACAGTTTCAGTGTCAGTAGATGAAGAAAGCATCAGATACAGTGATACAGAATAATGTCAGTCGTACAGTTTCAGTGTCAGTAGATGAAGAAAGCATCAGATACAGTGATACAGAATAATGTCATTCGTACAGTTTCAGTGTCAGTAGATGAAGAAAGCATCAGATACAGAATAAAGTCAGTCGTACAGTTTCAGTGTCAGTAGATGAAGAAAGCATCAGATACAGAATAAAGTCAGTCGTACAGTTTCAGTGTCCGTAGATGAAGAAAGCATCAGATACAGAATAAAGTCAGACGTACAGTTTCAGTGTCAGTAGAGGAAGAAAGCATCAGATACAGAATAAAGTCAGTCGTACAGTTTCAGTGTCAGTAGATGAAGAAAGCATCAGATACAGAATAATGTCAGTCGTACAGTTTCAGTGTCAGTAGATGAAGAAAGCATCAGATACAGAATAATGTCAGTCTTACAGTTTCAGTGTCAGGAGATGAAGAAAGCATCAGATACAGAATAATGTCAGTCATACAGTTTCATTGTCAGTAGAGGAAGAAAGCATCAGATACAGTGATACAGAATAATGTCAGTCTTACAGTTTCAGTGTCAGTAGATGAAGAAAGCATCAGATACAGTGATACAGAATAATGTCAGTCGTACAGTTTCAGTGTCAGTATATGAAGAAAGCATCAGATACAGTGATACAGAATAATGTCAGTCGTACAGTTTCAGTGTCAGTAGATGAAGAAAGCATCAGATACAGTGATACAGAATAATGTCAGTCGTACAGTTTCAGTGTCAGTAGATGAAGAAAGCATCAGATACAGTGATACAGAATAATGTCATTCGTACAGTTTCAGTGTCAGTAGATGAAGAAAGCATCAGATACAGAATAAAGTCAGTCGTACAGTTTCAGTGTCAGTAGATGAAGAAAGCATCAGATACAGAATAAAGTCAGTCTTACAGTTTCAGTGTCAGTAGAGGAAGAATACATCAGATACAGAATAATGTCAGTCGTACAGTTTCAGTGTCAGTAGATGAAGAAAGCATCAGATACAGTGATACAGAATAATGTCAGTATTACAGTTTCAGTGTCAGTAGATGAAGAAAGCATCAGATACAGTGATACAGAATAATGTCAGTCGTACAGTTTCAGTGTCAGTAGATGAAGAAAGTATCAGATACAGTGTATACAGAATAATGTCAGTCTTACAGTTTCAGTGTCAGTAGAGGAAGAAAGCATCAGATACAGAATAATGTCAGTCGTACAGTTTCAGTGTCAGTAGATGAAGAAAGCATCAGATACAGTGTATACAGAATAATGTCAGTCGTACAGTTTCAGTGTCAGTAGATGAAGAAAGCATCAGATACAGAATAATGTCAGTCTTACAGTTTCAGTGTCAGGAGATGAAGAAAGCATCAGATACAGAATAATGTCAGTCATACAGTTTCATTGTCAGTAGAGGAAGAAAGCATCAGATACAGTGATACAGAATAATGTCAGTCTTACAGTTTCAGTGTCAGTAGATGAAGAAAGCATCAGATACAGTGATACAGAATAATGTCAGTCGTACAGTTTCAGTGTCAGTATATGAAGAAAGCATCAGATACAGTGATACAGAATAATGTCAGTCGTACAGTTTCAGTGTCAGTAGATGAAGAAAGCATCAGATACAGTGATACAGAATAATGTCAGTCGTACAGTTTCAGTGTCAGTAGATGAAGAAAGCATCAGATACAGTGATACAGAATAATGTCAGTCGTACAGTTTCAGTGTCAGTAGATGAAGAAAGCATCAGATACAGAATAATGTCAGTCTTACAGTTTCAGTGTCAGGAGATGAAGAAAGCATCAGATACAGAATAATGTCAGTCATACAGTTTCATTGTCAGTAGAGGAAGAAAGCATCAGATACAGTGATACAGAATAATGTCAGTCTTACAGTTTCAGTGTCAGTAGATGAAGAAAGCATCAGATACAGTGATACAGAATAATGTCAGTCGTACAGTTTCAGTGTCAGTATATGAAGAAAGCATCAGATACAGTGATACAGAATAATGTCAGTCGTACAGTTTCAGTGTCAGTAGATGAAGAAAGCATCAGATACAGTGATACAGAATAATGTCAGTCGTACAGTTTCAGTGTCAGTAGATGAAGAAAGCATCAGATACAGTGATACAGAATAATGTCAGTCGTACAGTTTCAGTGTCAGTAGATGAAGAAAGCATCAGATACAGTGTATACAGAATGAAGTCAGTCGTACAGTTTCAGTGTCAGTAGAGGAAGAAAGCATCAGATACAGAATAATGTCATTCGTACAGTTTCAGTGTCAGTAGATGAAGAAAGCATCAGATACAGAATAAAGTCAGTCGTACAGTTTCAGTGTCAGTAGATGAAGAAAGCATCAGATACAGAATAAAGTCAGTCGTACAGTTTCAGTGTCCGTAGATGAAGAAAGCATCAGACACAGAATAAAGTCAGACATACAGTTTCAGTGTCAGTAGAGGAAGAAAGCATCAGATACAGAATAATGTCAGTCGTACAGTTTCAGTGTCAGTAGATGAAGAAAGCATCAGATACAGAATAATGTCAGTCTTACAGTTTCAGTGTCAGTAGATGAAGAAAGCATCAGATACAGAATAATGTCAGTCGTACAGTTTCAGTGTCAGTATAGGAAGAAAGCATCAGATACAGAATAATGTCAGTCTTACAGTTTCAGTGTCAGTAGAGGAAGAAAGCATCAGATACAGAATAATGTCAGTCTTACAGTTTCAGTGTCAGTAGATGAAGAAAGCATCAGATACAGCGGAGAGAGGGCGACGGAGAGAGGGAGACGGAGAGAGGGAGAGCAAAAGAGCAAAATGGTGATTCACTGATCTGATTTAAACATATTGATCCTCCTTTAGAAGTACCTTTTTAGGAACCACACCCACTAGAGTTACTATAGTTTATCTCTTCACTTGACCTTACAGACAAATAGCTGTAGAGAATACCAACTCTGTTTACTAGAACAAATCACACATGTAGTCTCTCTCTCTCTCCCTCATCTTTCTCTCTCTCTCTCTCTCATCTCTCTCTCTCTCTCCTTCATCTCTATATATCTCTCTCTCAGTCTTATCTCTGTCTCTCTCTCTCTCCATTCCTCTCTTCCTCTCCATCTCTCTCTCTCTCTCCATCGCCATCTCTCTCTCTCTCTCTCTCTATCCATTCCTCTTTCTCTCCATCTCTCTCTCTCTTTCTCTCCATCCATCTCCTTCTATCTCTCTTTCCATTCTCTCTCTCTCTCTCTCTCTCTCTCTCCATCCATCTCTTTCTCTCTCTCTCTCTCTCCATCCATCTCTTTCTCTCTCTCTCTCTCCATCCATCTCTTTCTCTCTCTCTCCATCTCCATCTCTTTCTCTCTCTCTCTCTCTCTCTCTATCTCTCTCTTTCCATTCCTCTCTTTCTCTCTCTCTCTCTCTCTCTCTCTTTCCATTCCTCTCTTTCTCTCTCTCTCCATCCATCTCTTTCTCTCTCTCTCCATCTCTTTCTCTCTCTCTCTCTCTCTCTCTCTCTCTCTCTCTCTCTCTCTCTCTCTCTCTTTCGATTCCTCTCTCTCTCTCTCTCTCTCTCTCTCTCTCTCTCTCTCTCTTTCGATTCCTCTCTCTCTCTCTCTCTCTCTCTCTCTCTCTTTCTCTTTCCATTCCTCTCTTTCTCTCTTCTCGTGGAGAACAGGAAAGGGTATTTTGTTCCGTCTTATTTATCTCCAATGAAGGAATTGTTTCTGTTTTCCACATTGTCTTTATTTTCACATCATACCAAACGGTATACCCGACACCCGGAAACACACACACGCAAGGAGGCTGGGGCACCTTAAATAGGGAGGATGGGCTTGTGATAATGACTGGAGCGGAATATGGAATGGTATCAAATTTTTCAAAAACATGGTTTGATGCCAATCCCTTCGCTTCATTACAGCCATTATTATGAGCCGTCCTCCCCTCAGCAGCCTCCAATGGCAAGCATGCATGCAAATATACATACACACACACCATGTCTATGTCTGCGTGTCTGTAATGAGGGTGGGCTGTTCTGTGTGGAGAAGCAGGGAGGAGGAAACTTAATGAAACCCAACAAAATACCTCTGTCAGAACCACCACTGAACAACCCTCTGAGCTCCCCATAAAAACACTAATTGGCTCATTTCGAACAGTTTACTGTGGAAGTGGGGCAGATGTGGGGCAGATGTGACCAACTGGGTCCAAACCCGGGATATAGAATAGCTTTGCCACCTCAACTAAAGCTGAGGAATTACTGTAGCAGTTTCAAGTTTTCTACTCCGCTAGCCAGCACCTCGTCTAAATAGGTGTGTGTTTCTTTTTCTTCTAGATTGTTTCTTGTTTTTACCATGGTTTTTCATGTAGAATAGTTTGAGTGCTCAGTCTTTAACCCAATCCACCATCTCTCTCTCTCTTTCTTCCTCTCCCTCTCCCTCTCTCTCCTTCTCTTCTCTCTCTCTCTCTCCCCTCTCTCTCTCTCAATTCAATTCAATTCAATTCAATTCAATTAAAGGGCTTTATTGGCATGGGAAACATGTGTTAACATTGCCAAAGCAAGTGAGGTAGATAATATATAAAGTGAATATATAAAGTGAAATAAACAATAAAAATTAACAGTAAACATCACACATACAGAAGTTTCAAAACAATAAAGACATTACAAATGTCATATTATATATATATATACAGTGTTTTAACAATGTACAAATGGTTAAAGGACACAAGATAAAATTAATAAGCATAGATATGGGTTGTATTTACAATGGTGTTAGTTCTTCACTGGTTTCCCTTTTCTCGTGGCAACAGGTCACAAATCTTGCTGCTGTGATAGCACACTGTGGAATTTCACCCAGTAGATATGGGAGTTTTTCAAAATTGGATTTGTTTTCGAATTCTTTGTGGATCTGTGTAATCTGAGGGAAATATGTCTCTCTAATATGGTCATACATTGGGCAGGAGGTTAGGAAGTGCAGCTCAGTTTCCACCTCATTTTGTGGGCAGTGAGCACATAGCCTGTCTTCTCTTGAGAGCCATGTCTGCCTACGGCGGCCTTTCTCAATAGCAAGGCTATGCTCACTGAGTCTGTACATAGTCAAAGCTTTCCTTAATTTTGGGTCAGTCACAGTGGTCAGGTATTCTGCCGCTGTGTACTCTCTGTGTAGGGCCAAATAGCATTCTAGTTTGCTCTGTTTTTTTGTTAATTCTTTCCAATGTGTCAAGTAATTACCTTTTTGTTTTCTCATGATTTGGTTGGGTCTAATTGTGCTGCTGTCCTGGGGCTCTGTAGGGTGTGTTTGTGTTTGTGAACAGAGCCCCAGGACCAGCTTGCTTAGGGGACTCTTCTCCACGTTCATCTCTCTGTAGGTGATGGCTTTGTTGTGGAAAGTTTGGGAATCGCTTCCTTTTAGGTGGTTGTAGAATTTAACGGCTCTTTTCTGGATTTTGATAATTAGTGGGTATCGGCCTAATTCTGCTCTGCATGCATTATTTGGTGTTCTACGTTGTACACAGAGGATATTTTTGCAGAATTCTGCGTGCAGAGTCTCAATTTGGTGTTTGTCCCATTTTGTGAAGTCTTGGTTGGTGAGCGGACGTTACCTGTAGCGCTGATGTTTAGGCCAAGGTATGTATAGTTTTTTGTGTGCTCTAGGGCAACAGTGTCTAGATGGAATTTGTATTTGTGGTCCTGGTGACTGGACCTATTTTGGAACACCATTATTTTGGTCTTACTGAGATTTACTGTCAGGGCCCAGGTCTGACAGAATCTGTGCATAAGATCTAGATGCTGCTGTAGGCCCTCCTTGGTTGGTGACAGAAGCACCAGATCATCAGCAAACAGCAGACATTTGACTTCGGGTGCTGCAGACTTTTCTAGTGCCCGCGCCAATTCGTTGATATATATGTTGAAGAGGGTGGGGCTTAAGCTGCATCCCTGTCTAACCCCACAACCCTGTGTGAAGAAATGTGTGTTTTTTTTTGCCAATTTTAACCGCACACTTGTTGTTTGTGTACATGGGTTTTATAATGTCGTATGTTTTACCCCCAACACCACTTTCCATCAGTTTGTATAGCAGACCCTCATGCCAAATTGAGTCGAAGGCTTTTTTGAAATCAACAAAGCATGAGAAGACTTTGCCTTTGTTTTGGTTTGTTTGGTTGTCAATTAGGGTGTGCAGGGTGAATACATGGTCTGTTGTACGGTAATTTGGTAAAAAGCCAATTTGACATTTGCTCAGTACATTGTTTTCATTGAGGAAGTGTACGAGTCTGCTGTTAATGATAATGCAGAGGATATTCCCAAGGTTACTGTTGACGCATATTCCACGGTAGTTATTGGGGTCAAATTTGTCTCCACTTTTGTGGATTGGGGTGATCAGTCCTTGGTTCCAAATATTGGGGAAGATGCCAGAGCTAAGGATGATGTTAAAGAGTTTTAGTATAGCCAATTGGAATTTGTTGTCTGTATATTTGATTATTTCATTGAGGATACCATCAACACCACAGGCCTTTTTGGGTTGGAGGATTTTTATTTTGTCCTGTAACTCATTCAATGTAATTGGAGAATCCAGTGGGTTCTGGTAGTCTTTAATAGTTGATTCTAAGATCTGTATTTGATCATGTATATGTTTTTGCTCTTTATTCTTTGTTATAGAGCCAAAAAGATTGGAGAAGTGGTTTACCCATACATCTCCATTTTGGATAGATAATTCTTTGTGTTGTTTGTTTAGTGTTTTCCAATTTTCCCAGAAGTGGTTAGAGTCTATGGATTCTTCAATTACATTGAGCTGATTTCTGACATGCTGTTCCTTCTTTTTCCGTAGTGTATTTCTGTATTGTTTTAGTGAATCACCATAGTGAAGGCGTAGACTCTCTCTCTCCCCTCACTCTCTCTCTCCCCTCACTCTCCCACCAACTCTCTCTCCAGTGTGTGGGTGTGGCCTGGCTAGATCTGGGTTCTATCAGAAGAGTGGTGAGTACATCTGTACGTCAGACTACCAACGTCTGTATGGGACGTGCTGTGACCGCTGTGACGGATTCATCACCGGGGAGGTGGTCTCTGCTCTGGGGAGGACCTACCACCCTACCTGCTTCGTCTGCAGTGTCTGCAGGTACACACACACTCTCCCTAACATGCATACTGTACACACACTCTCTAACACACACACACACACTCACCCTAACATGAATACTGTACACACACACACACACACACACACACACACACACACACACACACACACACACACACACACACACACACACACACACACACACACACACACACACACTCTCCCTAACATGCATACTGTACACACACTCTCTCTCACACACACACACACACACACACACACACACACACTCACACACACACACACACACACACACACACACACACACACACACTCTCTCTCCCTAACATGCATGCTGTACACACACTCTCTAACACACACACACACACACACACAAACAGATGTCTCCTGATAGATCATTGTGAAACAGTGAGGGTGAGCTCTTTTGTAGTTAGCTCTGTACTGCGTTTCAGTGAACTGGTGTTTTGAAAAGGCAGCAGAGATGGTGGGAGACAGAGAAACAGAGCGTGCTGTCAGAGAAGGACAGAAATAGCAGCGATGCTTTTGTGGCCAGAGTAACATGGCTTCCATTAAATATGTAGAGTAAAAGTTGAAAACGCAGAGCAAGGCTGACGGTGCAGAGTCTCTGGAGGGAGAGACACACGCAGCTAACAACGAAGTCACACACACACACACACTCCTCTAGTCTACTACACCTCTAGTCTACTACTACTCCAGTCTGCTACTACTCCTCTAGTCTACTACTCCTCTAGTCTACTACTACTCCTCTAGTCTACTACTCCTCTAGTCTACTACTACTCCTCTAGTCTACTACTACTCCTCTAGTCTACTACTACTCCTCTAGTCTACTACTACTCCTCTAGTCTACTACTACTCCTCTAGTCTACTACTACTCCTCTAGTCTACTACTACTCCTCTAGTCTACTACTACTCCTCTAGTCTACTACTCCTCTAGTCTACTACTACTCCTCTAGTCTACTACTCCTCTAGTCTACTACTACTCCTCTAGTCTACTACTACTCCTCTAGTCTACTACTACTCCTCTAGTCTACTACTACTCCTCTAGTCTACTACTACTCCTCTAGTCTACTACTCCTCTAGTCTACTACTACTCCTCTAGTCCATTACTCCTCCTCTAGTCTACTACTACTCCTCTAGTCTACTACTACTCCTCTAGTCTACTACTACTCCTCTAGTCTACTACTACTCCTCTAGTCTACTACTACTCCTCTAGTCCATTACTCCTCCTCTAGTCTACTACTACTCCTCTAGTCTACTACTACTCCTCTAGTCTACTACTACTCCTCTAGTCTACTACTACTCCTCTAGTCTACTACTACTCCTCTAGTCTATTACTACTCCTCTAGTCTACTACTACTCCTCTAGTCTACTACTACTCCTCTAGTCTACTACTACTCCTCTAGTCTACTACTACTCCTCTAGTCTACCACTCCTCTAGTCTACTACTACTCCTCTAGTCTACTACTACTCCTCTAGTCTATTACTACTCCTCTAGTCTACTACTACTCCTCTAGTCTACTACTACTCCTCTAGTCTATTACTACTCCTCTAGTCTACTACTCCTCCTCTAGTCTATTACTACTCCTCTAGTCTACTACTACTCCACTAGTCCATTACTCCTCCTCTAGTCTATTACTACTCCTCTAGTCTACTACTCCTCCTCTAGTCTATTACTACTCCTCTAGTCTACTACTACTCCTCTAGTCTACTACTACTCCTCTAGTCTACTACTACTCCTCTAGTCTACTACTACTCCTCTAGTCTACTACTCCTCCTCTAGTCTACTACTACTCCTCTAGTCTACTACACCTCTAGTCTACTACTACACCTCTAGTCTATTACTACTCCTCTAGTCTACTACTACTCCTCTAGTCTACTACTAGACTCCCTAGTCTACTACTACTCCTCTAGTCTACTACTACTCCTCTAGTCTACTACACCTCTAGTCTACTACTACTCCTCTAGTCTATTACTACTCCTCTAGTCTACTACTCCTCTAGTCTACTACTACTCCTCTAGTCTACTACTACACCTCTAGTCTACTACTCCTCTAGTCTACTACTACACCTCTAGTCTACTACTACACCTCTAGTCTACTACTACTCCTCTAGTCTATTACTACTCCTCTAGTCTATTACTACTCCTCTAGTCTACTACTACACCTCTAGTCTACTACTACTACTCTAGTCTATTACTACTCCTCTAGTCTACTACTACTCCTCTAGTCTACTACTACTCCTCTAGTCTACTACTACTCCTCTAGTCTACTACTCCTCTAGTCTATTACTACTCCTCTAGTCTACTACTACTCCTCTAGTCTAGTACTACTCCTCTAGTCTACTACTACACCTCTAGTCTACTACTACACCTCTAGTCTACTACTACTCCTCTAGTCTATTACTACTCCTCTAGTCTACTACTACTCCTCTAGTCTACTACTACTCCTCTAGTCTACTACTACTCCTCTAGTCTACTACTACTCTAGTCTACTACTACTCCTCTAGTCTATTACTACTCCTCTAGTCTACTACTACTCCTCTAGTCTACTACTACTCCTCTAGTCTACTACTACTCCTCTAGTCTACTACTCCTCCTCTAGTCTACTACTACTCCTCTAGTCTACTACACCTCTAGTCTACTACTACACCTCTAGTCTACTACTACTCCTCTAGTCTATTACTACTCCTCTAGTCTACTACTACTCCTCTAGTCTACTACTACTCCTCTAGTCTATTACTACTCCTCTAGTCTACTACTACTCCTCTAGTCTACTACTCCTCTAGTCTATTACTACTCCTCTAGTCTACTACTACTCCTCTAGTCTAGTACTACTCCTCTAGTCTACTACTACACCTCTAGTCTACTACTACACCTCTAGTCTACTACTACTCCTCTAGTCTATTACTACTCCTCTAGTCTACTACTACTCCTCTAGTCTACTACTACTCCTCTAGTCTACTACTACACCTCTAGTCTACTACTACACCTCTAGTCTACTACTACTCCTCTAGTCTATTACTACTCCTCTAGTCTACTAATACTCCTCTAGTCTATTACTACTCCTCTAGTCTACTACTACTCCTCTAGTCTATTACTCCTCCTCTAGTCTACTACTACTCCTCTAGTCTACTACTACTCCTCTAGTCTACTACTCCTCCTCTAGTCTACTACTACTCCTCTAGTCTACTACACCTCTAGTCTACTACTACACCTCTAGTCTACTACTACTCCTCTAGTCTACTACTACTCCTCTAGTCTACTACTACACCTCTAGTCTACTACTACACATCTAGTCTACTACTACTCCTCTAGTCTATTACTACTCCTCTAGTCTACTACTACTCCTCTAGTCTACTACTACTCCTCTAGTCTACTACTACACCTCTAGTCTACTACTACACCTCTAGTCTACTACTACTCCTCTAGTCTATTACTACTCCTCTAGTCTACTACTACTCCTCTAGTCTATTACTACTCCTCTAGTCTACTACTACACCTCTAGTCTACTACTACTCCTCTAGTCTATTACTCCTCCTCTAGTCTACTACTACTCCTCTAGTCTACTACTACTCCTCTAGTCTACTACTCCTCCTCTAGTCTACTACTACTCCTCTAGTCTACCACACCTCTAGTCTACTACTACACCTCTAGTCTACTACTACTCCTCTAGTCTATTACTACTCCTCTAGTCTACTACTACTCCTCTAGTCTACTACTACTCCTCTAGTCTACTACTACTCCTATAGTCTACTGCTACTCCTCTAGTCTACTACTACTCCTCTAGTCTACTACTACTCCTCTAGTCTACTACTACTCCTCTAGTCTACTACTACTCCTCTAGTCTATTACTCCTCTAGTCTACTACTCCTCCTCTAGTCTACTACTACTCCTCTAGTCTACTACTCCTCTAGTCTACTACTCCTCCTCTAGTCTACTACTCCTCTAGGCTACTACTACTCCTCTAGTCTATTACTACTCCTCTAGTCTACTACTACTCCTCTAGTCTACTACTACACCTCTAGTCTACTACTACTCCTCTAGTCTACTACTACTCCTCTAGTCTACTACTACTCCTCTAGTCTACTACTACTCTAGTCTATTACTCCTCCTCTAGTCTACTACTACTCCTCTAGTCTACTACTACTCCTCTAGTCTACTACTCCTCCTCTAGTCTATTACTACTCCTCTAGTCTACTACTACTCCTCTAGTCTACTACTACTCCTCTAGTCCATTACTCCTCCTCTAGTCTATTACTCCTCCTCTAGTCTACTACTACTCCTCTAGTCTACTACTCCTCCTCTAGTCTATTACTACTCCTCTAGTCTACTACTACTCCTCTAGTCTACTACTACTCCTCTAGTCTACTACTACTCCTTAGTCTACTACTCCTCCTCTAGTCTATTACTACTCCTCTAGTCTACTACTACTCCTATAGTCTACTACTCCTCTAGTCTATTACTCCTCCTCTAGTCTACTACTACTCCTCTAGTCTACTACTACTCCTCTAGTCTACTACTACTCCTCTAGTCTATTACTACTCCTCTAGTCTATTACTACTCCTCTAGTCTACTACTCCTCCTCTAGTCTATTACTACTCCTCTAGTCTATTACTACTCCTTAGTCTACTACTACTCCTCTAGTCTACTACTCCTCTAGTCTATTACTACTCCTCTAGTCTACTACTACTCCTCTAGTCTACTACACCTCTAGTCTACTACTACTCCTCTAGTCTACTACTACTCCTCTAGTCTACTACTACTCCTCTAGTCTACTACTACTCTAGTATATTACTCCTCCTCTAGTCTACTACTACTCCTCTAGTCTATTACTACTCCTCTAGTCTATTACTACTCCTCTAGTCTACTACTACTCCTCTAGTCTACTACTACTCCTCTAGTCTACTACTACTCCTCTAGTCTACTACTACTCCTCTAGTCTACTACTCCTCCTCTAGTCTACTACTACTCCTCTAGTCTACTACTACTCCTCTAGTCTACTACTACTCCTCTAGTCTACTACTCCTCCTCTAGTCTACTACTACTCCTCTAGTCTATTACTACTCCTCTAGTCTACTACTACTCCTCTAGTCTACTACTACTCCTCTAGTCTAATACTCCTCTAGTCTATTACTCCTCCTCTAGTCTATTACTACTCCTCTAGTCTATTACTACTCCTTAGTCTACTACTACTCCTCTAGTCTACTACTCCTCTAGTCTACTACTACTCCTCTAGTCTACTACTACTCCTCTAGTCTATTACTACGCCTCTAGTCTATTACTACTCCTCTAGTCTACTACTCCTCCTCTAGTCTATTACTACTCCTCTAGTCTATTACTACTCCTTAGTCTACTACTACTCCTCTAGTCTACTACTCCTCTAGTCTATTACTACTCCTCTAGTCTACTACTACTCCTCTAGTCTACTACACCTCTAGTCTACTACTACTCCTCTAGTCTACTACCACTCCTCTAGTCTACTACTACTCCTCTAGTCTACTACTACTCCTCTAGTCTATTACTCCTCTAGTCTACTACTACTCCTCTAGTCTATTACTACTCCTCTAGTCTACTACTACTCCTCTAGTCTATTACTACTCCTCTAGTCTACTACTACTCTAGTCTACTACTACTCCTCTAGTCTACTACTACTCCTCTAGTCTACTACTACTCCTCTAGTCTACTACTACTCTAGTCTACTACTACTCCTCTAGTCTATTACTCCTCCTCTAGTCTATTACTACTCCTCTAGTCTATTACTCCTCCTCTAGTCTATTACTACTCCTCTAGTCTACTACTACTCTAGTCTACTACTACTCCTCTAGTCCATTACTCCTCTAGTCTACTACTACTCCTCTAGTCTACTACTACTTCTCTAGTCTACTACTACTCCTCTAGTCTACTACTACTCTAGTCTACTACTACTCCTCTAGTCTACTACTCCTCTAGTCTACTACTACTCCTCTAGTCTACTACTACTCCTCTAGTCCATTACTCCTCCTCTAGTCTATTACTCCTCCTCTAGTCTACTACTACTCCTCTAGTCTACTACTACTCCTCTAGTCTACTACTCCTCTAGTCTATTACTACTCCTTAGTCTACTACTACTCCTCTAGTCTACTACTCCTCTAGTCTATTACTCCTCCTCTAGTCTACTACTACTCCTCTAGGCTACTACTACTCCTCTAGGCTACTAATCCTTTAGTCTACTACTACTCCTCTAGTCTACTACTCCTCTAGGCTACTAATCCTTTAGTCTACTACTCCTCTAGTCTACTACTCCTCCTCTAGTCTATTACTACTCCTCTAGTCTATTACTGCTCCTTAGTCTACTACTACTCCTCTAGTCTACTACTCCTCTAGGCTACTACTCCTCTAGGCTACTAATCCTTTAGTCTACTACTCCTCTAGTCTATTACTCCTCCTCTAGTCTACTACTAATCCTTTAGTCTACTACTCCTCTAGTCTACTACTACTCCTCTAGTCTACTACTACTCCTCTAGTCTACTACTACTCCTCTAGTCTACTACTAATCCTTTAGTCTACTACTCCTCTAGTCTACTACTACTCCTCTAGTCTACTACTACTCCTCTAGTCTACTACTACTCCTTTAGTCTACTACTCCTCTAGTCTACTACTCCTCTAGTCTATTACTCCTCCTCTAGTCTACTACTCCTCTAGTCTACTACTACTCCTCTAGTCTACTACTACTCCTCTAGTCTACTACTACTCCTCTAGTCTACTACACCTCTAGTCTACTACTACTCCTCTAGTCTACTACTACTCCTCTAGTCTACTACTACTCCAGTCTACTACTACTCCTCTAGTCTACTACTCCTCTAGGCTACTAATCCTTTAGTCTACTACTCCTCTAGTCTACTACTACTCCTCTAGTCTACTACTACTCCTCTAGTCTATTACTACTCCTCTAGTCTACTACTACTCCTCTAGTCTACTACTACTCCTCTAGTCTACTACTACTCCTTAGTCTACTACTACTCCTCTAGTCTACTACTACTCCTCTAGTCTACTACTACTCTAGTCTATTACTCCTCCTCTAGTCTACTACTACTCCTCTAGTCTACTACTACTCCTCTAGTCTATTACTACTCCTCAAGTCTATTACTCCTCCTCTAGTATATTACTACTCCTCTAGTCTACTACTACTCTAGTCTACTACTACTCCTCTAGTCTATTACTACTCCTCTAGTCTACTACTACTCCTCTAGTCTATTACTTCTCCTCTAGTCTACTACTACTCTAGTCTACTACTACTCCTCTAGTCTACTACTACTCCTCTAGTCTACTACTACTCCTCTAGTCTACTACTCCTCCTCTAGTCTACTACTACTCCTCTAGTCTATTACTACTCCTCTAGTCTACTACTACTCCTCTAGTCTACTACTACTCCTCTAGTCTAATACTCCTCTAGTCTATTACTCCTCCTCTAGTCTATTACTACTCCTCTAGTCTATTACTACTCCTTAGTCTACTACTACTCCTCTAGTCTACTACTCCTCTAGTCTACTACTACTCCTCTAGTCTACTACTACTCCTCTAGTCTACTACTACTCCTCTAGTCTATTACTACTCCTTAGTCTACTACTACTCCTCTAGTCTACTACTCCTCTAGTCTATTACTCCTCCTCTAGTCTACTACTACTCCTCTAGGCTACTACTACTCCTCTAGGCTACTAATCCTTTAGTCTACTACTACTCCTCTAGTCTACTACTCCTCTAGGCTACTAATCCTTTAGTCTACTACTCCTCTAGTCTACTACTACTCCTCTAGTCTACTACTACTCTAGTCTACTACTACTCCTCTAGTCTATTACTCCTCCTCTAGTCTATTACTACTCCTCTAGTCTATTACTCCTCCTCTAGTCTATTACTACTCCTCTAGTCTACTACTACTCTAGTCTACTACTACTCCTCTAGTCCATTACTCCTCTAGTCTACTACTACTCCTCTAGTCTACTACTACTTCTCTAGTCTACTACTACTCCTCTAGTCTACTACTACTCTAGTCTACTACTACTCCTCTAGTCTACTACTCCTCTAGTCTACTACTACTCCTCTAGTCTACTACTACTCCTCTAGTCCATTACTCCTCCTCTAGTCTATTACTCCTCCTCTAGTCTACTACTACTCCTCTAGTCTACTACTACTCCTCTAGTCTACTACTCCTCTAGTCTATTACTACTCCTTAGTCTACTACTACTCCTCTAGTCTACTACTCCTCTAGTCTATTACTCCTCCTCTAGTCTACTACTACTCCTCTAGGCTACTACTACTCCTCTAGGCTACTAATCCTTTAGTCTACTACTACTCCTCTAGTCTACTACTCCTCTAGGCTACTAATCCTTTAGTCTACTACTCCTCTAGTCTACTACTCCTCCTCTAGTCTATTACTACTCCTCTAGTCTATTACTGCTCCTTAGTCTACTACTACTCCTCTAGTCTACTACTCCTCTAGGCTACTACTCCTCTAGTCTAATACTCCTCTAGTCTATTACTCCTCCTCTAGTCTATTACTACTCCTCTAGTCTATTACTACTCCTTAGTCTACTACTACTCCTCTAGTCTACTACTCCTCTAGTCTACTACTACTCCTCTAGTCTACTACTACTCCTCTAGTCTATTACTACGCCTCTAGTCTATTACTACTCCTCTAGTCTACTACTCCTCCTCTAGTCTATTACTACTCCTCTAGTCTATTACTACTCCTTAGTCTACTACTACTCCTCTAGTCTACTACTCCTCTAGTCTATTACTACTCCTCTAGTCTACTACTACTCCTCTAGTCTACTACACCTCTAGTCTACTACTACTCCTCTAGTCTACTACCACTCCTCTAGTCTACTACTACTCCTCTAGTCTACTACTACTCCTCTAGTCTATTACTCCTCTAGTCTACTACTACTCCTCTAGTCTATTACTACTCCTCTAGTCTACTACTACTCCTCTAGTCTATTACTACTCCTCTAGTCTACTACTACTCTAGTCTACTACTACTCCTCTAGTCTACTACTACTCCTCTAGTCTACTACTACTCCTCTAGTCTACTACTACTCTAGTCTACTACTACTCCTCTAGTCTATTACTCCTCCTCTAGTCTATTACTACTCCTCTAGTCTATTACTCCTCCTCTAGTCTATTACTACTCCTCTAGTCTACTACTACTCTAGTCTACTACTACTCCTCTAGTCCATTACTCCTCTAGTCTACTACTACTCCTCTAGTCTACTACTACTTCTCTAGTCTACTACTACTCCTCTAGTCTACTACTACTCTAGTCTACTACTACTCCTCTAGTCTACTACTCCTCTAGTCTACTACTACTCCTCTAGTCTACTACTACTCCTCTAGTCCATTACTCCTCCTCTAGTCTATTACTCCTCCTCTAGTCTACTACTACTCCTCTAGTCTACTACTACTCCTCTAGTCTACTACTCCTCTAGTCTATTACTACTCCTTAGTCTACTACTACTCCTCTAGTCTACTACTCCTCTAGTCTATTACTCCTCCTCTAGTCTACTACTACTCCTCTAGGCTACTACTACTCCTCTAGGCTACTAATCCTTTAGTCTACTACTACTCCTCTAGTCTACTACTCCTCTAGGCTACTAATCCTTTAGTCTACTACTCCTCTAGTCTACCACTCCTCCTCTAGTCTATTACTACTCCTCTAGTCTATTACTGCTCCTTAGTCTACTACTACTCCTCTAGTCTACTACTCCTCTAGGCTACTACTCCTCTAGGCTACTAATCCTTTAGTCTACTACTCCTCTAGTCTATTACTCCTCCTCTAGTCTACTACTAATCCTTTAGTCTACTACTCCTCTAGTCTACTACTACTCCTCTAGTCTACTACTACTCCTCTAGTCTACTACTACTCCTCTAGTCTACTACTAATCCTTTAGTCTACTACTCCTCTAGTCTACTACTACTCCTCTAGTCTACTACTACTCCTCTAGTCTACTACTACTCCTTTAGTCTACTACTCCTCTAGTCTACTACTCCTCTAGTCTATTACTCCTCCTCTAGTCTACTACTCCTCTAGTCTACTACTACTCCTCTAGTCTACTACTACTCCTCTAGTCTACTACTACTCCTCTAGTCTACTACACCTCTAGTCTACTACTACTCCTCTAGTCTACTACTACTCCTCTAGTCTACTACTACTCCAGTCTACTACTACTCCTCTAGTCTACTACTCCTCTAGGCTACTAATCCTTTAGTCTACTACTCCTCTAGTCTACTACTACTCCTCTAGTCTACTACTACTCCTCTAGTCTATTACTACTCCTCTAGTCTACTACTACTCCTCTAGTCTACTACTACTCCTCTAGTCTACTACTACTCCTTAGTCTACTACTACTCCTCTAGTCTACTACTACTCCTCTAGTCTACTACTACTCTAGTCTATTACTCCTCCTCTAGTCTACTACTACTCCTCTAGTCTACTACTACTCCTCTAGTCTATTACTACTCCTCTAGTCTATTACTCCTCCTCTAGTATATTACTACTCCTCTAGTCTACTACTACTCTAGTCTACTACTACTCCTCTAGTCTATTACTACTCCTCTAGTCTACTACTACTCCTCTAGTCTATTACTTCTCCTCTAGTCTACTACTACTCTAGTCTACTACTACTCCTCTAGTCTACTACTACTCCTCTAGTCTACTACTACTCCTCTAGTCTACTACTCCTCCTCTAGTCTACTACTACTCCTCTAGTCTATTACTACTCCTCTAGTCTACTACTACTCCTCTAGTCTACTACTACTCCTCTAGTCTAATACTCCTCTAGTCTATTACTCCTCCTCTAGTCTATTACTACTCCTCTAGTCTATTACTACTCCTTAGTCTACTACTACTCCTCTAGTCTACTACTCCTCTAGTCTACTACTACTCCTCTAGTCTACTACTACTCCTCTAGTCTATTACTACTCCTCTAGTCTATTACTACTCCTTAGTCTACTACTACTCCTCTAGTCTACTACTCCTCTAGTCTATTACTCCTCCTCTAGTCTACTACTACTCCTCTAGGCTACTACTACTCCTCTAGGCTACTAATCCTTTAGTCTACTACTACTCCTCTAGTCTACTACTCCTCTAGGCTACTAATCCTTTAGTCTACTACTCCTCTAGTCTACTACTACTCCTCTAGTCTACTACTACTCTAGTCTACTACTACTCCTCTAGTCTATTACTCCTCCTCTAGTCTATTACTACTCCTCTAGTCTATTACTCCTCCTCTAGTCTATTACTACTCCTCTAGTCTACTACTACTCTAGTCTACTACTACTCCTCTAGTCCATTACTCCTCTAGTCTACTACTACTCCTCTAGTCTACTACTACTTCTCTAGTCTACTACTACTCCTCTAGTCTACTACTACTCTAGTCTACTACTACTCCTCTAGTCTACTACTCCTCTAGTCTACTACTACTCCTCTAGTCTACTACTACTCCTCTAGTCCATTACTCCTCCTCTAGTCTATTACTCCTCCTCTAGTCTACTACTACTCCTCTAGTCTACTACTACTCCTCTAGTCTACTACTCCTCTAGTCTATTACTACTCCTTAGTCTACTACTACTCCTCTAGTCTACTACTCCTCTAGTCTATTACTCCTCCTCTAGTCTACTACTACTCCTCTAGGCTACTACTACTCCTCTAGGCTACTAATCCTTTAGTCTACTACTACTCCTCTAGTCTACTACTCCTCTAGGCTACTAATCCTTTAGTCTACTACTCCTCTAGTCTACTACTCCTCCTCTAGTCTATTACTACTCCTCTAGTCTATTACTGCTCCTTAGTCTACTACTACTCCTCTAGTCTACTACTCCTCTAGGCTACTACTCCTCTAGGCTACTAATCCTTTAGTCTACTACTCCTCTAGTCTATTACTCCTCCTCTAGTCTACTACTAATCCTTTAGTCTACTACTCCTCTAGTCTACTACTACTCCTCTAGTCTACTACTACTCCTCTAGTCTACTACTACTCCTCTAGTCTACTACTAATCCTTTAGTCTACTACTCCTCTAGTCTACTACTACTCCTCTAGTCTACTACTACTCCTCTAGTCTACTACTACTCCTTTAGTCTACTACTCCTCTAGTCTACTACTCCTCTAGTCTATTACTCCTCCTCTAGTCTACTACTCCTCTAGTCTACTACTACTCCTCTAGTCTACTACTACTCCTCTAGTCTACTACTACTCCTCTAGTCTACTACACCTCTAGTCTACTACTACTCCTCTAGTCTACTACTACTCCTCTAGTCTACTACTACTCCAGTCTACTACTACTCCTCTAGTCTACTACTCCTCTAGGCTACTAATCCTTTAGTCTACTACTCCTCTAGTCTACTACTACTCCTCTAGTCTACTACTACTCCTCTAGTCTATTACTACTCCTCTAGTCTACTACTACTCCTCTAGTCTACTACTACTCCTCTAGTCTACTACTACTCCTTAGTCTACTACTACTCCTCTAGTCTACTACTACTCCTCTAGTCTACTACTACTCTAGTCTATTACTCCTCCTCTAGTCTACTACTACTCCTCTAGTCTACTACTACTCCTCTAGTCTATTACTACTCCTCTAGTCTATTACTCCTCCTCTAGTATATTACTACTCCTCTAGTCTACTACTACTCCTCTAGTCTACTACACCTCTAGTCTACTACTACTCCTCTAGTCTACTACTACTCCTCTAGTCTACTACTACTCCAGTCTACTACTACTCCTCTAGTCTACTACTCCTCTAGGCTACTAATCCTTTAGTCTACTACTCCTCTAGTCTACTACTACTCCTCTAGTCTACTACTACTCCTCTAGTCTATTACTACTCCTCTAGTCTACTACTACTCCTCTAGTCTACTACTACTCCTCTAGTCTACTACTACTCCTTAGTCTACTACTACTCCTCTAGTCTACTACTACTCCTCTAGTCTACTACTACTCTAGTCTATTACTCCTCCTCTAGTCTACTACTACTCCTCTAGTCTACTACTACTCCTCTAGTCTATTACTACTCCTCTAGTCTATTACTCCTCCTCTAGTATATTACTACTCCTCTAGTCTACTACTACTCTAGTCTACTACTACTCCTCTAGTCTATTACTACTCCTCTAGTCTACTACTACTCCTCTAGTCTATTACTTCTCCTCTAGTCTACTACTACTCTAGTCTACTACTACTCCTCTAGTCTACTACTACTCCTCTAGTCTACTACTACTCCTCTAGTCTACTACTCCTCCTCTAGTCTACTACTACTCCTCTAGTCTATTACTACTCCTCTAGTCTACTACTACTCCTCTAGTCTACTACTACTCCTCTAGTCTAATACTCCTCTAGTCTATTACTCCTCCTCTAGTCTATTACTACTCCTCTAGTCTATTACTACTCCTTAGTCTACTACTACTCCTCTAGTCTACTACTCCTCTAGTCTACTACTACTCCTCTAGTCTACTACTACTCCTCTAGTCTATTACTACTCCTCTAGTCTATTACT
Organism: Oncorhynchus clarkii lewisi; assembly: GCF_045791955.1. Lineage (NCBI taxonomy): Eukaryota > Metazoa > Chordata > Actinopteri > Salmoniformes > Salmonidae > Oncorhynchus > Oncorhynchus clarkii. The sequence continues at coordinate 29,529,802 of NC_092160.1, read as the reverse complement.
ACTCCTTAGTCTACTACTACTCCTCTAGTCTACTACTCCTCTAGTCTATTACTCCTCCTCTAGTCTACTACTACTCCTCTAGGCTACTACTACTCCTCTAGGCTACTAATCCTTTAGTCTACTACTACTCCTCTAGTCTACTACTCCTCTAGGCTACTAATCCTTTAGTCTACTACTCCTCTAGTCTACTACTCCTCCTCTAGTCTATTACTACTCCTCTAGTCTATTACTGCTCCTTAGTCTACTACTACTCCTCTAGTCTACTACTCCTCTAGGCTACTACTCCTCTAGGCTACTAATCCTTTAGTCTACTACTCCTCTAGTCTATTACTCCTCCTCTAGTCTACTACTAATCCTTTAGTCTACTACTCCTCTAGTCTACTACTACTCCTCTAGTCTACTACTACTCCTCTAGTCTACTACTACTCCTCTAGTCTACTACTAATCCTTTAGTCTACTACTCCTCTAGTCTACTACTACTCCTCTAGTCTACTACTACTCCTCTAGTCTACTACTACTCCTTTAGTCTACTACTCCTCTAGTCTACTACTCCTCTAGTCTATTACTCCTCCTCTAGTCTACTACTCCTCTAGTCTACTACTACTCCTCTAGTCTACTACTACTCCTCTAGTCTACTACTACTCCTCTAGTCTACTACTACTCCTCTAGTCTACTACTACTCCAGTCTACTACTACTCCTCTAGTCTACTACTCCTCTAGGCTACTAATCCTTTAGTCTACTACTCCTCTAGTCTACTACTACTCCTCTAGTCTACTACTACTCCTCTAGTCTATTACTACTCCTCTAGTCTACTACTACTCCTCTAGTCTACTACTACTCCTCTAGTCTACTACTACTCCTTAGTCTACTACTATCCCTCTAGTCTACTACTCCTCTAGTCTACAACTCCTCTAGGCTACTAATCCTTTAGTCTACTACTCCTCTAGTCTACTACTACTCCTCTAGTCTACTACTACTCCTCTAGTCCATTACTACTCCTCTAGTCTACTACTACTCCTCTAGTCTACTACTACTCCTCTAGTCTATTACTACTCCTCTAGTCTACTACTACTCCTCTAGTCTACTACTACTCATCTAGTCTACTACTACTTCTCTAGTCTACTACTCCTCTAGTCTACTACTCCTCTAGTCTACTACTACTCCTCTAGTCTACTACTACTCCTCTAGTCTACTACTACTCCTTAGTCTACTACTACTCCTCTAGTCTACTACTCCTCTAGTCTACTACTACTCCTCTAGTCTACTACTACTCCTCTAGTCTATTACTACTCCTCTAGTCTACTACTACTCCTCTAGTCTACTACTCCTCTAGTCTATTACTACTCCTCTAGTCTACTACTACTCCTCTAGTCTACTACTACTCCTCTAGTCTATTACTACTCCTCTAGTCTACTACTACTCCTCTAGTCTACTACTCCTCTAGTCTATTACTACTCCTTAGTCTACTACTACTCCTCTAGTCTACTACTCCTCTAGTCTATTACTCCTCCTCTAGTCTACTACTGCTCCTCTAGGCTACTACTACTCCTCTAGGCTACTAATCCTTTAGTCTACTACTACTCCTCTAGTCTACTACTCCTCTAGGCTACTAATCCTTTAGTCTACTACTCCTCTAGTCTATTACTACTCCTCTAGTCTATTACTACTCCTTAGTCTACTACTACTCCTCTAGTCTACTACTCCTCTAGGCTACTACTCCTCTAGGCTACTAATCCTTTAGTCTACTACTCCTCTAGTCTATTACTCCTCCTCTAGTCTACTACTAATCCTTTAGTCTACTACTCCTCTAGTCTACTACTACTCCTCTAGTCTACTACTACTCCTCTAGTCTACTACTACTCCTCTAGTCTACTACTAATCCTTTAGTCTACTACTCCTCTAGTCTACTACTACTCCTCTAGTCTACTACTACTCCTCTAGTCTACTACTACTCCTTTAGTCTACTACTCCTCTAGTCTACTACTCCTCTAGTCTATTACTCCTCCTCTAGTCTACTACTCCTCTAGTCTACTACTACTCCTCTAGTCTACTACTACTCCTCTAGTCTACTACTCCTCTAGTCTATTACTACTCCTCTAGTCTACTACTACTCCTCTAGTCTACTACTACTCCTCTAGTCTACTACTACTCCTCTAGTCTACTACTACTCTAGTCTACTACTACTCCTCTAGTCTACTACTACTCCTCTAGTCTACTACTACTCCTCTAGTCTACTACTACTCCTCTAGTCTACTGCTACTCCTCTAGTCTACTACTACTCCTCTAGTCTACTACTCCTCTAGTCTACTACTACTCCTCTAGTCTACTACTACTCCTCTAGTCTATTTCTCCTCCTCTAGTCTACTACTACTCCTCTAGTCTACTACTACTCCTCTAGTCTACTACTACTCCTCTAGTCTACTACTACTCCTCTAGTCTACTACTAATCCTTTAGTCTACTACTCCTCTAGTCTACTACTACTCCTCTAGTCTACTACTACTCCTCTAGTCTACTACTACTCCTCTAGTCTACTACTAAGGCTTTAGTCTACTACTCCTCTAGTCTACTACTCCTCTAGTCTATTACTCCTCCTCTAGTCTACTACTCCTCTAGTCTACTACTACTCCTCTAGTCTACTACTCCTCTAGTCTATTACTACTCCTCTAGTCTATTACTCCTCTAGTCTACTACTCCTCTAGTCTACTACTCCTCTAGTCTACTACTCCTCTAGTCTATTACTACTCCTCTAGTCTACTACTCCTCTAGTCTACTACTACTCCTCTAGTCTACTACTCCTCTAGTCTATTACTCCTCCTCTAGTCTACTACTCCTCTAGTCTACTACTCCTCTAGTCTACTACTACTCCTCTAGTCTACTACTCCTCTAGGCTACTACTACTCCTCTAGTCTACTACTCCTCTAGTCTATTACTACTCCTTAGTCTACTACTACTCCTCTAGTCTACTACTCCTCTAGTCTACTACTACTGCTCTAGGCTACTAATCCTTTAGTCTACTACTCCTCTAGTCTACTACTCCTCTAGTCTACTACTACTCCTCTAGTCTACTACTACTCCTCTAGGCTACTAATCCTTTAGTCTACTACTCCTCTAGTCTACTACTCCTCTAGTCTATTACTCCTCCTCTAGGCTACTACTACTCCTCTAGGCTACTAATCCTTTAGTCTACTACTACTCCTCTAGTCTACTACTCCTCTAGTCTACTACTCCTCTAGGCTACTAATCCTTTAGTCTACTACTACTCCTCTAGTCTACTACTCCTCTAGTCTACTACTCCTCTAGTCTACTACTCCTCTAGTCTACTACTACACCTCTAGTCTACTACTACTCCTCTAGTCTACTACTCCTCTAGTCTACTACTACTCCTCTAGACTACTACTCCTCTAGTCTACTACTACACCTCTAGTCTACTACTACTCCTCTAGTCTACTACTCCTCTAGTCTACTACTACTCCTCTAGTCTACTACTCCTCTAGTCTACTACTACTCCTCTAGTCTACTACTCCTCTAGTCTACTACTACTCCTCTAGTCTACTACTCCTCTAGTCTACTACTCCTCTAGTCTACTACTACACCTCTAGTCTACTACTACTCCTCTAGTCTACTACTCCTCTAGTCTACTACTACTCCTCTAGTCTACTACTCCTCTAGTCTATTACTACTCCTCTAGTCTACTACTACTCCTCTAGTCTACTACTACTCCTCTAGTCTATTACTACTCCTCTAGTCTACTACTACTCCTCTAGTCTACTACTCCTCTAGTCTATTACTACTCCTTAGTCTACTACTACTCCTCTAGTCTACTACTCCTCTAGTCTATTACTCCTCCTCTAGTCTACTACTACTCCTCTAGGCTACTACTACTCCTCTAGGCTACTAATCCTTTAGTCTACTACTACTCCTCTAGTCTACTACTCCTCTAGGCTACTAATCCTTTAGTCTACTACTCCTCTAGTCTATTACTACTCCTCTAGTCTATTACTACTCCTTAGTCTACTACTACTCCTCTAGTCTACTACTCCTCTAGGCTACTACTCCTCTAGGCTACTAATCCTTTAGTCTACTACTCCTCTAGTCTATTACTCCTCCTCTAGTCTACTACTAATCCTTTAGTCTACTACTCCTCTAGTCTACTACTACTCCTCTAGTCTACTACTACTCCTCTAGTCTACTACTACTCCTCTAGTCTACTACTAATCCTTTAGTCTACTACTCCTCTAGTCTACTACTACTCCTCTAGTCTACTACTACTCCTCTAGTCTACTACTACTCCTTTAGTCTACTACTCCTCTAGTCTACTACTCCTCTAGTCTATTACTCCTCCTCTAGTCTACTACTCCTCTAGTCTACTACTACTCCTCTAGTCTACTACTACTCCTCTAGTCTACTACTCCTCTAGTCTACTACTACTCCTCTAGACTACTACTCCTCTAGTCTACTACTACACCTCTAGTCTACTACTACTCCTCTAGTCTACTACTCCTCTAGTCTACTACTACTCCTCTAGTCTACTACTCCTCTAGTCTACTACTACTCCTCTAGTCTACTACTCCTCTAGTCTACTACTACTCCTCTAGTCTACTACTCCTCTAGTCTACTACTCCTCTAGTCTACTACTACACCTCTAGTCTACTACTACTCCTCTAGTCTACTACTCCTCTAGTCTACTACTACTCCTCTAGTCTACTACTCCTCTAGTCTATTACTACTCCTCTAGTCTACTACTACTCCTCTAGTCTACTACTACTCCTCTAGTCTATTACTACTCCTCTAGTCTACTACTACTCCTCTAGTCTACTACTCCTCTAGTCTATTACTACTCCTTAGTCTACTACTACTCCTCTAGTCTACTACTCCTCTAGTCTATTACTCCTCCTCTAGTCTACTACTACTCCTCTAGGCTACTACTACTCCTCTAGGCTACTAATCCTTTAGTCTACTACTACTCCTCTAGTCTACTACTCCTCTAGGCTACTAATCCTTTAGTCTACTACTCCTCTAGTCTATTACTACTCCTCTAGTCTATTACTACTCCTTAGTCTACTACTACTCCTCTAGTCTACTACTCCTCTAGGCTACTACTCCTCTAGGCTACTAATCCTTTAGTCTACTACTCCTCTAGTCTATTACTCCTCCTCTAGTCTACTACTAATCCTTTAGTCTACTACTCCTCTAGTCTACTACTACTCCTCTAGTCTACTACTACTCCTCTAGTCTACTACTACTCCTCTAGTCTACTACTAATCCTTTAGTCTACTACTCCTCTAGTCTACTACTACTCCTCTAGTCTACTACTACTCCTCTAGTCTACTACTACTCCTTTAGTCTACTACTCCTCTAGTCTACTACTCCTCTAGTCTATTACTCCTCCTCTAGTCTACTACTCCTCTAGTCTACTACTACTCCTCTAGTCTACTACTACTCCTCTAGTCTACTACTCCTCTAGTCTATTACTACTCCTCTAGTCTACTACTACTCCTCTAGTCTACTACTACTCCTCTAGTCTACTACTACTCCTCTAGTCTACTACTACTCTAGTCTACTACTACTCCTCTAGTCTACTACTACTCCTCTAGTCTACTACTACTCCTCTAGTCTACTACTACTCCTCTAGTCTACTACTACTCCTCTAGTCTATTACTACTCCTCTAGTCTACTGCTACTCCTCTAGTCTACTACTACTCCTCTAGTCTACTACTCCTCTAGTCTACTACTACTCCTCTAGTCTACTACTACTCCTCTAGTCTATTACTCCTCCTCTAGTCTACTACTACTCCTCTAGTCTACTACTACTCCTCTAGTCTACTACTACTCCTCTAGTCTACTACTACTCCTCTAGTCTACTACTACTCCTCTAGTCTACTACTAATCCTTTAGTCTACTACTCCTCTAGTCTACTACTACTCCTCTAGTCTACTACTACTCCTCTAGTCTACTACTACTCCTCTAGTCTACTACTAATGCTTTAGTCTACTACTCCTCTAGTCTACTACTCCTCTAGTCTATTACTCCTCCTCTAGTCTACTACTCCTCTAGTCTACTACTACTCCTCTAGTCTACTACTCCTCTAGTCTATTACTACTCCTCTAGTCTATTACTCCTCTAGTCTACTACTCCTCTAGTCTACTACTCCTCTAGTCTACTACTCCTCTAGTCTATTACTACTCCTCTAGTCTACTACTCCTCTAGTCCACTACTACTCCTCTAGTCTACTACTCCTCTAGTCTATTACTCCTCCTCTAGTCTACTACTCCTCTAGTCTACTACTCCTCTAGTCTACTACTACTCCTCTAGTCTACTACTCCTCTAGGCTACTACTACTCCTCTAGTCTACTACTCCTCTAGTCTATTACTACTCCTTAGTCTACTACTACTCCTCTAGTCTACTACTCCTCTAGTCTACTACTACTCCTCTAGGCTACTAATCCTTTAGTCTACTACTCCTCTAGTCTACAACTCCTCTAGTCTACTACTACTCCTCTAGTCTACTACTACTCCTCTAGGCTACTAATCCTTTAGTCTACTACTCCTCTAGTCTACTACTCCTCTAGTCTATTACTCCTCCTCTAGGCTACTACTACTCCTCTAGGCTACTAATCCTTTAGTCTACTACTACTCCTCTAGTCTACTACTCCTCTAGTCTACTACTCCTCTAGGCTACTAATCCTTTAGTCTACTACTACTCCTCTAGTCTACTACTCCTCTAGTCTACTACTCCTCTAGTCTACTACTACACCTCTAGTCTACTACTACTCCTCTAGTCTACTACTCCTCTAGTCTACTACTACTCCTCTAGACTACTACTCCTCTAGTCTACTACTACACCTCTAGTCTACTACTACTCCTCTAGTCTACTACTCCTCTAGTCTACTACTACTCCTCTAGTCTACTACTACTCCTCTAGTCTACTACTCCTCTAGTCTACTACTACTCCTCTAGTCTACTACTACTCCTCTAGTCTACTACTCCTCTAGTCTACTACTCCTCTAGTCTACTACAACACCTCTAGTCTACTACTACTCCTCTAGTCTACTACTCCTCTAGTCTACTACTTCTCTAGTCTACTACTCCTCTAGTCTACTACTCCTCTAGTCTACTACTACACCTCTAGTCTACTACTACTCCTCTAGTCTACTACTACTCCTCTAGTCTACTACTAATCCTTTAGTCTACTACTCCTCTAGTCTACTACTACTCCTCTAGTCTACTACTACTCCTCTAGTCTACTACTACTCCTCTAGTCTACTACTAATGCTTTAGTCTACTACTCCTCTAGTCTACTACTCCTCTAGTCTACTACTACACCTCTAGTCTACTACTACTCCTCTAGTCTACTACTACTCCTCTAGACTACTACTCCTCTAGTCTACTACTACACCTCTAGTCTACTACTACTCCTCTAGTCTACTACTCCTCTAGTCTACTACTACTCCTCTAGTCTACTACTACTCCTCTAGTCTACTACTCCTCTAGTCTACTACTACTCCTCTAGTCTACTACTACTCCTCTAGTCTACTACTCCTCTAGTCTACTACTCCTCTAGTCTACTACAACACCTCTAGTCTACTACTACTCCTCTAGTCTACTACTCCTCTAGTCTACTACTTCTCTAGTCTACTACTCCTCTAGTCTACTACTCCTCTAGTCTACTACTACACCTCTAGTCTACTACTACTCCTCTGGTCTACTACTACTCCTCTAGTCTACTACTACTCCTCTAGTCTATTACTACTCCTCTAGTCTATTACTACTCCTCTAGTCTACTACTACTCCTCTAGTCTATTACTACTCCTCTAGTCTACTACTACTCCTCTAGTCTATTACTACTCCTCTAGTCTATTACTACTCCTCTAGTCTACTACTACTCCTCTAGTCTACTACTACTCCTCTAGTCTACTACTACTCCTCTAGTCTACTACTACTCCTCTAGTCTATTACTACTCCTCTAGTCTACTACTACTCCTCTAGTCTACTACTACTCCTCTACTACTACTCCTCTAGTCTACTACTACTCCTCTAGTCTACTACTCCTCTAGTCTATTACTACTCCTCTAGTCTACTACTACTCCTATTGTTTACTACTAATCCTTTAGTCTACTACTCCTCTAGTCTACTACTACTCCTCTAGTCTATTACTACTCCTCTAGTCTACTACTACTCCTCTAGTCTACTACTACTCCTCTAGTCTATTACTCCTCCTCTAGTCTACTACTACTCCTCTAGTCTACTACTACTCCTCTAGTCTATTACTCCTCCTCTAGTCTACTACTACTCCTCTAGTCTACTACTACTCCTCTAGTCTACTACTACTCCTCTAGTCTATTACTACTCCTCTAGTCTACTACTACTCCTCTAGTCTACTACTACTCCTCTAGTCTACTACTACTCCTCTAGTCTACTACTACACCTCTAGTCTACTACTACTCCTCTAGTCTACTACTACTCCTCTACTACTACTACTCCTCTAGTCTTCTCCTCATCCTCCTCTTCTAGTCTACTCCTCACCCTCCTCCTCTAGTCTCCTCCTCCTCCTCCTCCTCTAGTCTACTCCTCATCCTCCTCCTCTAGTCTACTCCTCATCCTCCTCCTCTAGTCTCTTCCTTATTATCCTCCTCTAGTCTACTCCTCCTCCTCCTCTCGTCTACTTCTCATCCTCCTCTAGTCTCCTCCTCCTCCTCCTCCTCCTCTAGTCTACTCCTCATCCTCCTCCTCTAGTCTACTCCTCATCCTCCTCCTCTAGTCTCTTCCTTATTATCCTCCTCTAGTCTACTCCTCCTCCTCCTCTCGTCTACTTCTCATCCTCCTCTAGTCTACTCCTCCTCCTCCTTCTCTAGTCTACTCCTCATCATCCTCCTCTAGTCTACTTCTCATCATCCCCCTCTAGTTTACTCCTCATCCTGCTCCTCTAGTCTACTTCTCATCCTCCTCCTCTAGTCTACTTCTCATCCTCCTCTAGTCTACTTCTCATCCTCCTCATCTAGTCTACTTCTCATCCTCCTCCTCTAGTCTACTCCTCCTCCTCCTTCTCTAGTCAACTCCTCATCATCCTCCTCTAGTCTACTTCTCATCATCCCCCTCTAGTTTACTCCTCATCCTGCTCCTCTAGTCTACTTCTCATCCTCTTCTAGTCTACATCTCATCCTCCTCCTCTAGTCTACTTCTCATCCTCCTCCTATAGTCTACTCCTCATCCTTCTCCTCTAGTTTACTCCTCATCCTGCTCCTCTAGTCTACTTCTCATCCTCCTCCTCTAGTCTACTCCTCATCCTCCTCCTCTAGTCTACTCCTCATCCTCCTCCTCTCGTCTACTTCTCATCCTCCTCTAGTCTACTTCTCATCCTCCTCTAGTCTACTTCTCATCCTCCTCTAGTCTACTCCTCCTCCTCCTCTAGTCTACTCCTCCTCCTCCTCTAATCTACTCCTCATCCTCCTCCTCTAGTCTCCTCCTCATCCTCTTCTAATCTACTCCTCATCCTCCTCCTCTAATCTACTCCTCATCCTCCTCCTCTAGTCGACTCGTCATCCTCCTCCTCTAGTCTACTACTCCTCCTCTAGTCTACTTCTCATCCTCCTCCTCTAGTCTACTCATCCTCATCCTCTAGTCTGCTCCTCCTCTAGTCTACTCCTCATCATCCTCCTCTAGGCTCCTTCTCATCCTCCTCCTCTAGTCGACTCCTCTTCCTCCTCCTCTAGTCTACTCCTCATTCACCTCCTCTAGTCTACTCCTCATCCTCCTCCTCTAGTCTCCTCCTCATCCTCCACCTCTGGGCTACTCCTCATCCTCCTCCTCTAGTCTTCTCCTCTTCCTCCTCCTCTAGTCTACTCCTCCTCCTCCTCCTCTAGTCTACTCCTCTTCCTCCTCCTCTAGTCTACTCCTCCTCCTCCTCTTCCTCTAGTCTACTCCTCCTCTTCCTCCTCTAGTCTACTCTTCCTCATCCTCTAGTCTACTCCTCCTCCTCCTCTAGTCTACTCCTCATCCTCCACCTCTGGGCTACTCCTCATCCTCCTCCTCTAGTCTTCTCCTCTTCCTCCTCCTCTAGTCTACTCCTCATCCTCCTCCTCTAGTCTACTCCTCCTCCTCCTCCTCTAGTCTACTCCTCTTCCTCCTCCTCTAGTCTACTCCTCCTCCTCCTCTTCCTCTAGTCTACTCCTCCTCTTCCTCCTCTAGTCTACTCTTCCTCCTCCTCTAGTCTACTCCTCCTCCTCCTCTAGTCTCCTCCTCCTCCTCCTCTAGTCTACTCCTCCTCCTCCTCTAGTCTCCTCCTCCTCCTCCTCTAGTCTACTCCTCCTCCTCCTCTAGTCTCCTCCTCCTCCTCCTCTAGTCTACTCCTCCTCCTCCTCTAGTCTACTCCTCCTCCTCCTCTAGTCTACTCCTCCTCCTCCTCTAGTCTACTCCTCCTCCTCCTCTAGTCTACTTCTCCTCCTCCTCCTCTAGTCTACTCCTCTTCCTCCTCCTCTAGTCTACTCCTCCTCCTCCTCTTCCTCTAGTCTACTCCTCCTCTTCCTCCTCTAGTCTACTCTTCCTCATCCTCTAGTCTACTCCTCCTCCTCCTCTAGTCTACTCCTCCTCCTCCTCTAGTCTCCTCCTCCTCCTCTAGTCTACTCCTCCTCCTCCTCTAGTCTACTCCTCCTCCTCCTCTAGTCTACTCCTCCTCCTCCTCTAGTCTACTCCTCCTCCTCCTCTAGTCTACTCCTCCTCCTCCTCCAGTCTACTCCTCATCCTCCTCCTCTAAACTACTCTTCCTCCTCCTCTAGTCTACTCCTCATCCTCCTCCTCTAGTCTACTCCTCATACTCCTCCTCTAGTCTACTCCTCTTCCTCCTCCTCTAATCTACTTCTCCTCCTCCTCCTCTAGTCTACTCCTAATCCTCCTCCTCTAGTCTACTCCTCCTCCTCCTCCTCTAGTCTACTCCTCCTCCTCCTCCTCTAGTCTACTCCTCCTCCTCCTCTAGTCTACTCCTCCTCCTCTAGTCTACTCTTCCTCCTCCTCTAGTCTACTCCTCATCTTCCTCTAGGCTACTTCTCCTCATCTACCTCTAGTCTACTCCTCCTCCTCCTCTTCCTCTAGTCTACTCCTCCTCTTCCTCCTCTAGTCTACTCTTCCTCATCCTCTAGTCTACTCCTCCTCCTCCTCTAGTCTACTCCTCATCCTCCACCTCTGGGCTACTCCTCATCCTCCTCCTCTAGTCTTCTCCTCTTCCTCCTCCTCTAGTCTACTCCTCATCCTCCTCCTCTAGTCTACTCCTCCTCCTCCTCCTCTAGTCTACTCCTCTTCCTCCTCCTCTAGTCTACTCCTCCTCCTCCTCTTCCTCTAGTCTACTCCTCCTCTTCCTCCTCTAGTCTACTCTTCCTCCTCCTCTAGTCTACTCCTCCTCCTCCTCTAGTCTCCTCCTCCTCCTCCTCTAGTCTACTCCTCCTCCTCCTCTAGTCTCCTCCTCCTCCTCCTCTAGTCTACTCCTCCTCCTCCTCTAGTCTCCTCCTCCTCCTCCTCTAGTCTACTCCTCCTCCTCCTCTAGTCTACTCCTCCTCCTCCTCTAGTCTACTCCTCCTCCTCCTCTAGTCTACTCCTCCTCCTCCTCTAGTCTACTTCTCCTCCTCCTCCTCTAGTCTACTCCTCTTCCTCCTCCTCTAGTCTACTCCTCCTCCTCCTCTTCCTCTAGTCTACTCCTCCTCTTCCTCCTCTAGTCTACTCTTCCTCATCCTCTAGTCTACTCCTCCTCCTCCTCTAGTCTACTCCTCCTCCTCCTCTAGTCTCCTCCTCCTCCTCTAGTCTACTCCTCCTCCTCCTCTAGTCTACTCCTCCTCCTCCTCTAGTCTACTCCTCCTCCTCCTCTAGTCTACTCCTCCTCCTCCTCTAGTCTACTCCTCCTCCTCCTCCAGTCTACTCCTCATCCTCCTCCTCTAAACTACTCTTCCTCCTCCTCTAGTCTACTCCTCATCCTCCTCCTCTAGTCTACTCCTCATACTCCTCCTCTAGTCTACTCCTCTTCCTCCTCCTCTAATCTACTTCTCCTCCTCCTCCTCTAGTCTACTCCTAATCCTCCTCCTCTAGTCTACTCCTCCTCCTCCTCCTCTAGTCTACTCCTCCTCCTCCTCCTCTAGTCTACTCCTCCTCCTCCTCTAGTCTACTCCTCCTCCTCTAGTCTACTCTTCCTCCTCCTCTAGTCTACTCCTCATCTTCCTCTAGGCTACTTCTCCTCATCTACCTCTAGTCTACTCCTCATCTTCCTCCTTTAGTCTTCTCCTCATCCTCCCCCTCTAGTCTACTCCTCCTCATCCTCCTCTAATCTACTTCTCATCCTCCTCCTCTAGTCTCCTCCTCCTCCTCCTCTAGTCTTATCCTCTTCCTCCTCCTCTAGTCTACTCCTCATCATCCTCCTCTAGGTTACTTCTCATCCTCCTCCTCTAGTCTACTTCTCTTCCTCCTCCTCTAGTCTACTTCTCATCCTCCTCCTCTAGTCTACTTCTCATCCTATCCTCCTCCTCTAGTCTACTTCTCATCCTCCTCCTCTAGTCTACTTCTCATCCTCCTCCTCTAGTCTACTTCTCTTCCTCCTCCTCTAGTCTACTTCTCATCCTCCTCCTCTAGTCTACTTCTCTTCCTCCTCATCCTCCTCCTCTAGTCTACTCCTCTTCCTCCTCCTCTAGTCTACTCCTCATCATCCTCCTCTAGGTTACTTCTCATCCTCCTCCTCTAGTCTACTTCTCATCCTCCTCCTCTAGTCTACTTCTCATCCTATCCTCCTCCTCTAGTCTACTTCTCATCCTATCCTCCTCCTCTAGTCTACTTCTCATCCTCCTCCTCTAGTCTACTTCTCATCCTCCTCCTCTAGTCTACTTCTCATCCTATCCTCCTCCTCTAGTCTACTTCTCATCCTCCTCCTCTAGTCTACTTCTCTTCCTCCTCCTCTAATCTACTTCTCCTCCTCCTCCTCTAGTCTACTTCTCATCCTCCTCCTCTAGTCTACTTCTCTTCCTCCTCCTCTAGTCTACTTCTCATCCTCCTCCTCTAGTCTACTTCTCTTCCCCCTCATCCTCCTCCTCTAGTCTACTCCTCATCATCCTCCTCTAGGTTACTTCTCATCCTCCTCCTCTAGTCTACTTCTCATCCTATCCTCCTCCTCTAGTCTACTTCTCATCCTCTAGTCTACTTCTCATCCTCCTCCTCTAGTCTACTTCTCTTCCTCCTCCTCTAGTCTACTTCTCTTCCTCCTCCTCTAATCTACTTCTCCTCCTCCTCCTCTAGTCTACTCCTCCTCCTCCTCCTCCTCCTCCAGTCTACTTCTCATCCTCCTCCTCTAGTCTACTCCTCCTCCTCCTCTAGTCTACTTCTCATCCTCCTCCTCTAGTCTACTCCTCCTCCTCCTCCAGTCTACTTCTCATCATCCTCCTCTAGTCTCCTCCTCCTCCTCCTCCAGTCTACTCCTCATCCTCATCCTCTAGTCTACTCCTCCTCCTCCTCCAGTCTACTTCTCATCATCCTCCTCTAGTCTCCTCCTCCTCCTCCTCCTCTAGTCTACTTCTCATCCTCCTCCTCTTGTCTACTCCTCATCCTCCTCTAGTCACTTCCTTATTATCCTCCTCTAGTCTCCTCCTCCTCCTCCTCCTCTAGTCTACTTCTCATCCTCCTCCTCTTGTCTACTTCTCATCCTCCTCCTCTAGTCACTTCCTTATTATCCTCCTCTAGTCTCCTCCTCCTCCTCCTCCTCTAGTCTACTTCTCATCCTCCTCCTCTTGTCTACTCCTCATCCTCCTCTAGTCACTTCCTTATTATCCTCCTCTAGTCTACTCCTCCTCCTCTAGTCTCCTCCTCCTCCTCCTCCTCTAGTCTACTTCTCATCCTCCTCCTCTTGTCTACTCCTCATCCTCCTCTAGTCACTTCCTTATTATCCTCCTCTAGTCTACTCCTACTCCTCCACACTAACATTCTGTAGGCCATCCAAACCGTGTTCTCTGTACATGCCTGACAGCACACTAACATTCTGTAGGCCATCCAAACCGTTTTCTCCTCCTCTGCCTGACAGCACACTAACATTCTGTAGGCCATCCAAACCGTGTTCTCCTCCTCTGCCTGACAGCACACTAACATTCTGTAGGCCATCCAAACCGTTTTCTCTGTACATGCCTGACAGCACACTAACATTCTGTAGGCCATCCAAACCGTGTTCTCCTCCTCTGCCTGACAGCACACTAACATTCTGTAGACCATCCAATGACATCTTCCTCACAACCAAAGACATGATACCTGCTCTCACACATCAAATATACACACACACAGCCTTTTCTGGGTAAAGTAAGGGGTTATTCCTGCATGTATCTAAAGCTGGGCTTTAGAGTTTATTTCCTCAGTCACAGTGAAACCATTTGTGTGTGTGTGTGTGTGTGTGTGTGTGTGTGTGTGTGTGTGTGTGTGTGTGTGTGTGTGTGTGTGTGTGTGTGTGTGTGTGTGTGTGTGTGTGTGTGTGTGTGTGTGTGTGTGTGTGTGTGTGTGTGTGTGTGTGTGCATTCTTGTGTATGTGTGTGTGTGTGTGTGCATGCTTGTGTATGTGTACGCAAATGTGTATTTAATCCGTGTGTATCTCCCCCGTTCAGGAAGCCGTTCCCTATCGGAGACAGAGTGACGTTCAGTGGGAAGGACTGTGTGTGTCAACAGTGTTCTCACACACTCGTCACCTCCAACGAACCAATCAAAATCCATGGACCCAGCCGTAAGTCCCGCCCTCATGACCTCGAGACTTGGATCTGGAGGTCTTCACGGGTCCAAAATGGACCTGGAGTATTCCTTCCCGGACCCAATGTATGCATATATTTATTTTTTAATATAGAAACCCGTTCTGAATGGACCCGAGGACAACTAGACTGTCCCATGTAGACCTGGTCGGGTCCAGGCCCAGTCCTAGTGAGGGAAGCAGCAGAAAAGTCATTTTTTAAGCTACTTGGTTAACTGGAGCTGATAAAGCATGAGAGGAGGGAGAGAGATGCCATTCTAGCAAGTGGGGGAGGGGCTGTACTGTGAGCAACTGACATGGGGAGCAGGGAGGAGGAAGGGAGAGATGGAAGACAGCAACCAACCAACCTGACTCACGCTATAGTAGAATAATAGCTGCAATAGCTAGGTTATTTATCGTCCACGATGATTATGTAGTACTTGTCTTGGACTGCATCAAACCGGAACGAGAAGCTAGTTAAGCTATAGCTAGCTACACGCACGACGCTCCACTTTCGTGAAAAGCAAGAGCAGGAGCATAAATTATACAATTGCTTTCTCTCTCTACTGCAGCAGTCGCATTCGGATCTGTTGTGTTAAATTACACTTACCCGAGACCCGTGACAATCATATCAGACCTGACCTAGACCTGTGACATTAATTTGAATTCTGGATTCAGACCCGCTCAGGTCTCGGATCAGGTCTAGGGTATTCAGGTACTGGTGGATCTGTGAGGAACTCTACTTGGAACCAATCTAGAACTAACCTCTAGACCACACCCATTTTGTATGACCCAATCTAGAATCAACCCCTAAACCACACCCCTTTAGGGTGACAATCTAGAACTAACCCCGAGACTACACCCCTTTAGGGTGACCCAATCAAGAACCAACCCCTATTCCTCCAACACACCCCTTTAGGGTGTATCAATCATGAACCAACCCCTAGACCAGACCCATTTAGGGTGACAAACTCTAGAACCAACCCCTAGACCACAACCCTTTAGGGTGACACAATCTAGAACCAACCCTTAGACCACACCCCTTTAGGGGTCTGCAGGTATAGGGCTGATACACTGAGTTGACACACACATTGTTGGGTATAGATACATTAGCCCCTCAGGTTTGTCCCCCTCTCGCTTCTTTTCACTTATCCCCCTAATTCTCACCACTTTTCTTCACCTCTTTCCCCCACCCCTCCTCCTCCCCCTCCACTCTCCCTCCTCTCTCTCCGTGTCTTCCCCCTCTCTCTCCCTCTCTCCCCACCTCCCTGCCCCCTTCTCTCCCCCCTCCCTCATCCTCTCCACCTCCCTCTCCCCATCTCCCTTCTCCCTCTCTCCAGACTGTTCAGGGTGTGGAGAGGATATAAAACAGGGACAGTCTCTGCTGGCGTTGGAGAAACAGTGGCATGTCAGCTGCTTCAAGTGTCAAACCTGCAACATGGTCCTCACTGGGGAATACATCAGCAAGTCAGTACACACACACACACACACACACACACACACACACACATACAGACATTCTTTATTTTTACTACTTTATACATTTTGGAATAATAGTGAAGACATCAAAACTATGAAATAACACATTTTAACCCTTTGTGTTTCAGGGACAACGTGCCGTACTGTGAGTCTGACTACCACGCCCAGTTTGGGGTTAAATGTGAGACGTGCAGCAGATACATCAGTGGACGGGTACTGGAGGTGAGCACTCATACACACTCCCCCTGGGGACCTATACTATCCTCTCCTCCTCTCACCTCTCCTCTCCATCAGTCTCTCTCTGGGTTATTAACAGCTTCTACAACATGCCTGGCTTCATCTGCTGCCCTGCGTGTGCGTGTTTCGTGCGTCCGATTAATCGGCCGATTTTTATATATATTTGTAATTAATGACAATTACAACAATACAAAATGAACAATAAACACTTTTATTTTAACTTAATATCTTACATAAATAAAATACATTTAGCCTCAAATAAATAAGAAAAAATGTTCAATTTGGTTTAAATAATGCAAAAACACAGTGTTGGAGAAGAAACTAAAAGTGCAATATGTGCCATGTAAAAAAGCTAACGTTTAAGTTCCTTGCTCAGAACATGAGAACATATGAAAGCTGGTGGTGTCTTTTAACATGAGTTGTCAATATTACCAGTTATTCCCAGTTGCCACCTGAGACTGACAGAGGAAGCACTGATCTGTAGAGGAAATGAACATTACACTGATCTGTAGAGTAAATGAACATTACACTGATCTGTAGAGGAAATGAACATTAAACTGATCTGTAGAGTAAATGAACATTACACTGATCTGTAGAGGAAATGAACATTACACTGATCTGTAGAGGAAATGAACATTACACTGATCTGTAGAGGAAATGAACATTACACTGATCTGTAGAGGAAATGAACTGATCTGTAGAGGAAATGAACATTACACTGATCTGTAGAGGAAATTAACATTACACTGATCTGTAGATGAAATGAACATTACACTGATCTGTAGAGGAAATGAACATTACACTGATCTGTAGAGGAAATGAACTGATCTGTAGAGGAAATGAACTGATCTGTAGAGGAAATGAACATTACACTGATCTGTAGAGGAAATGAACATTACACTGATCTGTAGAGGAAATGAACATTACACTGATCTGTAGAGGAAATGAACTGATCTGTAGAGGAAATTAACATTACACTGATCTGTAGAGGAAATGAACATTACACTGATCTGTAGAGGAAATGAACTGATCTGTAGAGGAAATTAACTGACCTGTAGAGGACATGAACATTACACTGATCTGTAGAGGAAATTAACATTACACTGATCTGTAGAGGAAATTAACATTACACTGATCTGTAGAGGAAATTAACATTACACTGATCTGTAGAGGAAATTAACATTACACTGATCTGTAGAGTAAATTAACATTACACTGATCTGTAGAGGAAATGAACTGATCTGTAGAGGAAATTAACTTTATACTGTTCTGTAGAGGAAATGAACATTACACTGATCTGTAGAGGAAATGAACATTACACTGATCTGTAGAGTAAATTAACATTACACTGATCTGTAGAGGAAATGAACATTAAACTGATCTGTAGAGTAAATGAACATTACACTGATCTGTAGAGGAAATTAACATTACACTGATCTGTAGAGGAAATGAACATTACACTGATCTGTAGAGGAAATGAACATTACACTGATCTGTAGAGGAAATGAACATTACACTGATCTGTAGAGGAAATGAACTGATCTGTAGAGGAAATGAACATTACACTGATCTGTAGAGGAAATTAACATTACACTGATCTGTAGATGAAATGAACATTACACTGATCTGTAGAGGAAATGAACATTACACTGATCTGTAGAGGAAATGAACTGATCTGTAGAGGAAATGAACTGATCTGTAGAGGAAATGAACATTACACTGATCTGTAGAGTAAATGAACATTACACTGATCTGTAGAGTAAATTAACATTACACTGATCTGTAGAGTAAATGGACATTACACTGATCTGTAGAGGAAATTAACATTACACTGATCTGTAGAGGAAATGAACATTACACTGATCTGTAGAGGAAATTAACATTACACTGATCTGTAGAGGAAATGAACATTACACTGATCTGTAGAGGAAATGAACATTACACTGATCTGTAGAGGAAATGAACATTACACTGATCTGTAGAGGAAATGAACATTACACTGATCTGTAGAGGAAATGAACTGATCTGTAGAGGAAATTAACATTACACTGATCTGTAGAGGAAATGAACATTACACTGATCTGTAGAGGAAATGAACTGATCTGTAGAGGAAATTAACTGACCTGTAGAGGACATGAACATTACACTGATCTGTAGAGGAAATTAACATTACACTGATCTATAGAGGAAATTAACATTACACTGATCTGTAGAGGAAATTAACATTACACTGATCTGTAGAGGAAATTAACATTACACTGATCTGTAGAGTAAATTAACATTACACTGATCTGTAGAGGAAATTAACTGATCTGTAGAGGAAATTAACTTTATACTGTTCTGTAGAGGAAATGAACATTACACTGATCTGTAGAGGACATGAACATTACACTGATCTGTATAGGAAATGAACATTACACTGATCTGTAGAGGAAATGAACTGATCTGTAGAGGAAATGAACTGATCTGTAGAGGAAATGAACATTATACTGATCTGTAGAGGAAATGAACATTACACTGATCTGTAGAGGAAATGAACATTACACTGATCTGTAGGGTAAATTAACATTACACTGATCTGTAGAGGAAATGAACATTACACTGATCTGTAGAGGAAATTAACTGATCTGTAGAGGAAATGAACATTACACTGATCTGTAGAGGAAATTAACATTACACTGATCTGTAGAGGAAATGAACTGATCTGTAGAGGAAATGAACTGACCTGTAGAGGACATGAACATTTCACTGATCTGTAGAGGAAATTAACATTACACTGATCTGTAGAGGAAATTAACATTACACTGATCTGTAGAGGAAATTAACATTACACTGATCTGTAGAGGAAATTAACATTACACTGATCTGTAGAGTAAATTAGCATTACACTGATCTGTAGAGGAAATGAACTGATCTGTAGAGGAAATGAACTGATCTGTAGAGGAAATGAACTTTATACTGATCTGTAGAGGAAATGAACATTACACTGATCTGTAGAGGAAATTAACATTACACTGATCTGTAGAGGAAATGAACTGATCTGTAGAGGAAATTAACATTACACTGATCTGTACAGGAACCTCACATTACATGCAGCTTAGGCAATCTCTCGCTATCTCTCACACACACATACACTCATTATTTCAAATACATGCTCTACATCTCATCTCTCTCTTTCTCCCTCCCTCCATCTCTCACTCTGACACCTCCTCACCTGCCTCACCCTCTCTTTATAATGTGTTTAGGTGACCCAGAGGGATTGTTGTGCTAATTACTGAAGGAAGGCAGAGCTCATGCTATGTCCCAAATGGCACCCTTTTCCCAACATAGTGTCTTACTTTTGACTAGAGCCCTATGGGTCCTAGTTCACTACCTAGGAATAGGGTGCCATTTGGGAGGAATCCTCATAGTAGGAGCTGTTGAAAAGAGGGTTGTTATGAGAACCATCATTATTATCCCACTGATAAGCTATCATTAAATAGGAGACCACTGGTAACTGACGATTAGGATGATAAGCTATCATTAAGTTGGAGACCACTGGTAACTGACGATTAGGATGATAAGCTATCATTAAATAGGAGACCACTGGTAACTGACGATTAGGATGATTAGCTATCATTAAATAGGAGACCACTTGTAACTGACGATTAGGATGATTAGCTATCATTAAGTAGGAGACCACTCGTAACTGACAATTAGGATGATTAGCTATCATTAAGTAGGAGACCACTGGTGACCACTGTTAAATGACGATTAGGACGATTAGCTAACATTAAGTAGGTGACCACTGTTAACTGACAATTAGGATGATTAGCTATCATTAAGTAGGAGACCACTGGTAACTGACGATTAGGATGATTAGCTATCATTAAGTAGGAGACCACTCGTAACTGACAATTAGGATGATTAGCTATCATTAAGTAGGAGACCACTGGTGACCACTGTTAACTGACAATTAGGATGATTAGCTATCATTAAGTAGGAGCCCACTGGTGACCACTGTTAAATGCCGATTAGGACGATTAGCTATCTGCAAAGGGGACAGGACGACTGTACCCTATTGAGGGGAGGATGGATGGGGCCATGTATCACAAGATCTTGGCCAACAACCTCCTTCCCTCAGTAAGAGCATTGAAGATGGGTCGTGGCTTGGTCTTCCAGCATGACAACGACCTGAACCACACAGCCAGGGCAACTAAGGAGTGGCTCCGTAAGAAACATCTCAAGGTCCTGGAGTGGCCTAGCCAGTCTCCAGACCTGAACCCAATAGAACATCTTTGGAGGGAGCTGAAAGTCCGTATTGCCCAGCGACAGCCCCAAAGCCTGAAGGATCTGGAGAAGGTCTGTATGGAGGAGTGGGCCAAAATCCCTGCTGCAGTGTGTGCAAGCCTGGTCAAGAACTACAGGAAACATATGATCTCTGTAATTGCAAACAAAGGTTTCTGTACCAAATATTAAGTTCTGCTTTTCTGATGTATCAAATACTTATGTCATTCAATAAAATGCAAGTTAATTACTTAAAAATCATACAATTTGATTTTCTGGATTTTTGTTTTAGATTCCGTCTCTCACAGTTGAAGTGTACCTATGATAGAAATTACAGACCTCTACATGCTTTGTAAGTAGGAAAACCTGCAAAATCGTCAGTGTATTAAATACTTGTTCACCCCACTGTATGTATACGGTTTTGTAACAATTTTCAAATGTTTAAGTACACAAGGGAAAATAAATAAGCATAAATATGGGTTGTATTTACAATGGTGTTTGTTCTTCACTGGTTGCCCTTTTCTCGTGGCAACAAATCTTGCTGCTGTGATGGCACACTGTGGAATTTCACCCAGTAGATATGAGAGTTTATCAAAATTGGGTTTGTTTTTAAATTCTTTGTTGATCTGTGTAATCTGAGGGAAATATGTCTCTCTAATATGGTCATACATTGGGCAGGAGGTTAGGAAGTGCAGCTCAGTTTCCACCTCATTTTGTGGGCAGTGTGCACATAGCCTGTCTTCTTTTGAGAGCCATATCTGCCTACGGCGGCCTTTCTCAATAGTAAGGCTATGCTCACTGAGTCTGTACATAGTCAAAGCTTTCCTTAAGTTTGGTTCATTCACAGTGGTCAGGCATTCCACCGCTGTGTACTCTCTGTTTAGGGCCAAATAGCTTTCTAGTTTGCTCTGTTTTTTTTGTTAATTCTTTCCAATGTGTCAAGTAATTATCTTTTTGTTTTCTCATGATTTAGTTGGGTCTAATTGTGCTGCTGTCCTGGGGCTGTGGGGTGTGTTTGTGTTTGTGAACAGAGCCCCAGGACCAGCTTGCTTAGGGGACTCTTCTCCAGGTTCATTTTGGCGTTTCACCCAATACATGTATTTTATATTTTCAAATTCTTTGTACTGAATGATAATTTTGGGAAAGAAGGATTATCTTAGATCTGAGTATTTGTCCCAGTGTATTAGGAAATGCATCCATGTCTCTACCTCTTCCCGGGGTCAGAGTGAGAACAGCCTGTCCTCTCTGGGCAGCCAGGTTTGTCTGTGATGACCAGGTCTCTATTACCAGACTGTCTGTTTAGAGCCAAATCACATTAACGTTTACTTCAATTTTTGTGGTGTCTTTCCAATAGGTGATATATTTTGTATTGTTTTGTGATGATTTGGTTGGGCCAGATTTTCTCAGGCTCTATGGGGTTGGTTTAGGTTAGTGAATTGAGCCTCAGAACCAGCTGGCTGAGGCGACTCTTCTCTTGTTTCATCTCTTGACATTGTAGGGCTGTGTGATGAAATGTTTTGAAGTCACTTGTTTTTAGATGGTTGTAAGATGTGATGTCTCTTTTTTCTATTCGAATGAGCAGGGGGTGTTGGCCCAGTTCTGATCTACATGCGTTATTTGGAGGTTTTCTTTGCTCTTGCAATACAGTCTGGCAAAACTCTGCATGCAGTATTTCAATTGGATGTTTGTCCCATTTGGTGAATTAATTATTAGAGAGTGGACCCTATACTTCACTGCCATATAGAGCAATTGGTTCTATTACTGATTGGAACATTTTGAGCCAGATTCTGGATTGGAATTTAGATTTTAATGTTCCTTTTAATGGCATAGAATGCTCTTCTTGCTTTGTCTCTCAGCTCGTTCACAGCCATGTGAAAGCCTTCTGTGTTCTTGATATTTAATCCTAGATACGTGTTGTTTTGGGTGTGTTCTAATACAACTGGATATAATTGTATTGGGTTTTTTTTCAGGTTAACTGTCTGAGCCAAGGTCTGACAGAACCTGTGATTAACTGTTAAAGGCAGATTAACCTGTGCAGATGATCTAGGTGCTGCCCTCCTTAGTGGGAGACAGCAGCTCCAGGTCATCTGCGTACAGCAGACACTTGATTTCAGTGTTGTGTAGGGTGAGACCAGGTGCTGCAGATTATTCTAATGTGTTTGTCAATTCATTAATGTAGATGTTCAACAGTGTTGGACTTTATTGGGCAGCCCTGTTTCACTCCCTGTCCCTGAGAGAAGAAGTCTGTTTGCTTGTTGCCAATTTTAACATTTGTTTTTAGTGTACATTGATTTAATAACATCATATGTTTTCCTTCCAATGCCACTTTCTATTAGTCTATAAAAATACCTTTGTGCCAAATTGAATCAAATGCTTTCTTGAAGTCTACAAATCACGAGTTGTGCCTTTGATGTGGACACCAAGGAACTTGAAGCTCTCAATCTGCTCCACTTCAGCCCCGTCAATGAGAATGGGGGTGTGCTCGGTCCTCCTTTTCCTGTAGTCCACAATCATCTCCTTTGTCTTGATCACGTTGAGGGAGAAGTTGTTGTCATTGTTGTTGGTGATCAGGCCTACCACTGTTGTGTCATCTGCAAACTTGATGATGGTGTTGGAGTCGCACCTGGCCATGCTGTCATGAGTGTACAGGAAGGGACTGAGCACACACCCCTGAGGGTCCCCTGTATTGAGGATCAGCGTGGCGGATGTGTTGTTACCTACAGTACTGCTGCCAAGGGATGAGGTGTACAGTTGAAGTCGGAAGTTTACATACACCTTAGCCAAATACATTTCAACTCAGTTTTTCACAATTCTTGACATTTAATCCTAGTAAAAATTCACTGTCTTAGGTCAGTTAGGATCACCACTTTACTTGAAGAATGTGAAATGTCAGCAAAGCACACCCACAACATGATGCAGCCACCCCCGTGCTTGCAAGCCTTCCCCTTTTTCTTCCAAACACAACGATGGTCATTATGGCCAAACAGTACGATCTTTGTCCCCATGTGCAGTTGAAAACTTTATGGAGGTTTTGGAGCAGTGGCTTTTTCCTTGCTGAGCAGCCTTTCAAGTTATGTCGATATAGGACTAATTTTACTGTGGATATAGATACTTTTGTACCTGTTTCCTCCAGCATCTTCACAAGGTCCTTTGCTGTTGTTCTGGGATTGATTTGCACTTTTTGCACCAACGTACGTTCATCTCTAGGAGACAGAACACGTCTCCTTCCTGAGCGGTATGATGGCTGCGTGGTCCCGTGTTGTTTATACTTGCGTACTATTGTTTGTACCGATGAACGTGGTACCTTCAGGCGTTTGGACATTGCTCCCAAGGATGAACCAGACTTTTGGAGGTCTACAATTTCTTTTCTGAAGTCTTGGCTGATTTCTTTATTTTTCCCATGATATCAAGCAAAGAGGCACTGAGTTTGAAGTTAGGCCTTGGAATACATCCACAGGTACACCTCCAATAGGCTAATTGACATAATTTGAGCCAATCAGAAGCTTCTAAAGCCATGACATAATTTTCTGGAATTTTCCAAGCTGTTTAAAGGTCATCTTAGCTGTTTAAAGGTCACAGTCAATTTAGTGTATGCAAACTTCTGATCCACTGGAATTGTGAAACAGTGAAATAATCTGTCTGTAAACAATTGTTGGAAAAATTACTTGTCATGCACAAAGTAGATGTGCTAACCGAACAGCCAAAACTATAGTTTGTTAACAAGAAATTTGTGGAGTGGTTGAAAAATGAGTTTTAATGACTCCAACCTAAGTGAATATAAACTTCCGACTTCAACTGTACTTACCAAAAGAGGCCCCTCTTAGTCTGACATTGACTATGTACAGACCCAGTGTTCAACAGGGCTTCAGGAGCTGTACTCCATTTTTGTTTTTCACTTTGTCATAGTTGTTTCTGGGGGGTATGTGGGGAGGGAAGGATTGTTGCTTCCTGGTAGGTGTTTGTCCCCTTGACTGTTAATAGTGTCTAGTTCTTCTGCTGTTCTAGCATTCAGGTCTCCACAGACCAGTATGTTGCCTTGGGCCTGAACGTGACTAGTCTCCACCTCCAGACTGGATAAACTCTCTTCATTGAAATAGGGTGACTCTGATGGGGGAATGTATGTGGCACAGAGGAAGACGTTTTTATCTGTCAAGATAGCCTCCTTGTTGTTTTTTTAACCAGATTAAGAAGGGTCCTGTTTTGATCAATTTGATTGAATGAGTTAGTTCAGATTTATACCATATTAGCATTCCCACTGAGTCTTTTCCCTGTCTGATTCCTTTTAATTTGGTGGATGGTATGATTATCTCCCTATAACCTAGTGGACAGCCAGTGGAAACATCACCTCTGCACCATGTTTCCTGTAGTACTACAATATCAACATCATCCATTTATTTCAGGAAGTCTGGGTTTCTGCTCTTTAGCCCAAAAGCAGGGAACTTCAATCGTTGTAAATTCCAACATGCAATGTAAAAAAAAAATCTTTACTCGTATTATGCAAATGTGATTTGTTTATCATTGAAGATAGCATTTGTGTCATGCCACTTGGGTGGGTGTAGTGTGAGGAGGGTGGAGTTATTGTGTTCATCTTACTGTGACTCCCGGCCTATCACATTTGAGCATAGTAGACTCAGCATGTGTTTAATGTCACTTAAACAGGCTGGGGCTGTCAGGCTGGGGCTCCTCCAGCTGTGGGTGTGCGGTGGGGGGCAGGGGGACACTGGTGGTGTCCTCTGCTCTCTCCTTAATGGTCTAAAAGTCTGTTTCAAACTGCCTAATGTTACCAGTCTTGTAGAGGTTGATTTGTTATCATGGTGCTGTCAGGGTCGTCTGTCTCTTTGATTTTCAGCTTCCACCCATTACAGATTCCCTCTTTCTTTATGGATGGGTAGTGAGAGCAGACTGCTGAGTGCCATGCATTTGGTTGGTCAGTGAGGAAGATGAGATTACTCACGTCACTGTTTTTGTAGAGGTCTATGAAAAGGGTTTCTGGCCTCCCCTTTAGTAGTTTCTGTTTAAAAGCTTTCCTCGTTGTGTCATTTTTGGCCTCTTGACGGTAGAGAATGGACTCAGAAGATGTGTTTAATGTTAAAGTCCGTGCTCCTTTTTGATTTACTCACTCAGTTTGGTCGTTTAATGTAGTTGTATTAACTTCCCTTGCTAAATTTTTCTGGCTAGCTTGTTAGCCTGCTAGCTAGGTTTTCGTTGTGTAGCTAGCTAGCTAGGTTTTTGTTGTGTAGCTAGCTAGCTAGGTTTTTGTTGTGTAGCTAGCTAGGTTTTCGTTGTGTAGCTAGCTAGCTAGGTTTTTGTTGTGTAGCTAGCTAGCTAGGTTTTCGTTGTGTAGCTAGCTAGCTACGTTTTTGTTGTGTAGCTAGCTATCTAGCGAGAGTCATAACGTCTTATTGAGTTGTAGTTGTTGTTCATCACTTGTCTTGAATTATTTTTAGATTTGAGTATTTATCTCATCTTATAAACAAAAATAATAGAGAAATGAATCTCTCTCTGTGTGTCTCTCTCTCTCTCTCTGTCTCTCTCTGTGTGTGTCTCTCTCTCTTTCTCTCTCTTTCCAGGCAGGGGGGAAGCACTACCACCCTACCTGTGCCCGCTGTGCCCGATGTCACATGATGTTCACAGAGGGAGAAGAAATGTACCTGCATGGTAAAACACACGCACACACACACACAGCATCACTGACTTATAAACATCACAAGGACTCTCATCTCTCCCTCTCGTCTCTCCCTCTCTCTGTCTCTCTCTCTGTCTCTCTCTCTCTGTCTCTCCCTCTCTGTCTCTCTCTCTCTCTGTCGCTCTCTCTGTCAGGTGGTGAAGTGTGGCATCCTTTGTGTAAGCAGGCAGCCAAAGCAGAGAGAAGACTCAGGGTGAGACAACCACAGATATCACTCTACTCTACAGAACTCAGATATCACTCTACAGATCACAGATATCACTCTACTCTACAGAACACAGATATCACTCTACTCTACAGAACTCAGATATCACTCTACTCTACAGAACACAGATATCACTCTACTCTACAGAACTCAGATATCACTCTACAGATCACAGATATCACTCTACTCTACAGAACACAGATATCACTCTACTCTACAGAACTCAGATATCACTCTACTCTACAGATCACAGATATCACTCTACTCTACAGAACACAGATATCACTCTACTCTACAGAACTCAGATATCACTCTACTCTACAGATCACAGATATCACTCTACTCTACAGAACTCAGATATCACTCTACAGATCACAGATATCACTCTACTCTACAGAACACAGATATCACTCTACTCTACAGAACTCAGATATCACTCTACAGAACACAGATATCACTCTACTCTACAGAACACAGATATCACTCTACTCTACAGAACTCAGATATCACTCTACAGATCACAGATATCACTCTACTCTACAGAACTCAGATATCACTCTACTCTACAGAACTCAGATATCACTCTACTCTACAGAACTCAGATATCACTCTACTCTACAGAACACAGATATCACTCTACTCTACAGAACACAGATATCACTCTACTCTACAGAACACAGATATCACTCTACTCTACAGAACTCAGATATCACTCTACTCTACAGAACTCAGATATCACTCTACTCTACAGAACTCAGATATCACTCTACTCTACAGAACTCAGATATCACTCTACTCTACAGAACTCAGATATCACTCTACTCTACAGAACACAGATATCACTCTACTCTACAGAACTCAGATATCACTCTACTCTACAGAACACAGATATCACTCTACTCTACAGAACACAGATATCACTCTACTCTACAGAACACAGATATCACTCTACAGATCACAGATATCACTCTACTCTACAGAACACAGATATCACTCTACTCTACAGAACACAGATATCACTCTACTCTACAGAACACAGATATCACTCTACTCTACATAACACAGATATCACTCTACTCTACAGAACACAGATATCACTCTACTCTACAGAACACAGATATCACTCTACTCTACAGAACACAGATATCACTCTACAGATCACAGATATCACTCTACTCTACAGAACACAGATATCACTCTACTCTACAGAACACAGATATCACTCTACTCTACAGAACACAGATATCACTCTACTCTACAGAACACAGATATCACTCTACTCTACAGAACACAGATATCACTCTACTCTACAGAACACAGATATCACTCTACTCTACAGAACACAGATATCACTCTACAGATCACAGATATCACTCTACTCTACAGAACACAGATATCACTCTACTCTACAGAACACAGATATCACTCTACTCTACAGAACACAGATATCACTCTACTCTACAGAACACAGATATCACTCTACTCTACAGAACACAGATATCACTCTACTCTACAGAACACAGATATCACTCTACTCTACAGAACACAGATATCACTCTACTCTACAGAACACAGATATCACTCTACTCTACAGAACACAGATATCACTCTACTCTACAGAACACAGATATCACTCTACTCTACAGAACTCAGATATCACTCTACTCTACAGAACACAGATATCACTCTACTCTACAGAACACAGATATCACTCTACTCTACAGAACACAGATATCACTCTACTCTACAGAACACAGATATCACTCTACTCTACAGAACACAGATATCACTCTACTCTACAGAACACAGATATCACTCTACTCTACAGAACACAGATATCACTCTACTCTACAGAACACAGATATCACTCTACTCTACAGAACACAGATATCACTCTACTCTACAGAACACAGATATCACTCTACTCTACAGAACTCAGATATCACTCTACTCTACAGAACTCAGATATCACTCTACTCTACAGAACTCAGATATCACTCTACTCTACAGAACACAGATATCACTCTACTCTACAGAACACAGATATCACTCTACTCTACAGAACACAGATATCACTCTACTCTACAGATCACAGATATCACTCTACTCTACAGAACTCAGATATCACTCTACTCTACAGAACTCAGATATCACTCTACTCTACAGAACTCAGATATCACTCTACTCTACAGAACTCAGATATCACTCTACTCTACAGAACACAGATATCACTCTACTCTACAGAACACAGATATCACTCTACTCTACAGAACTCAGATATCACTCTACTCTACAGAACACAGATATCACTCTACTCTACAGAACACAGATATCACTCTACTCTACAGAACACAGATATCACTCTACTCTACAGAACACAGATATCACTCTACTCTACAGAACACAGATATCACTCTACTCTACAGAACTCAGATATCACTCTACTCTACAGAACACAGATATCACTCTACTCTACAGAACACAGATATCACTCTACTCTACAGAACACAGATATCACTCTACTCTACAGAACACAGATATCACTCTACTCTACAGAACTCAGATATCACTCTACAGATCACAGATATCACTCTACTCTACAGAACTCAGATATCACTCTACTCTACAGAACACAGATATCACTCTACTCTACAGAACACAGATATCACTCTACTCTACAGAACTCAGATATCACTCTACTCTACAGAACTCAGATATCACTCTACTCTACAGAACACAGATATCACTCTACTCTACAGAACTCAGATATCACTCTACTCTACAGAACACAGATATCACTCTACTCTACAGAACACAGATATCACTCTACTCTACAGAACACAGATATCACTCTACTCTACAGAACACAGATATCACTCTACTCTACAGAACACAGATATCACTCTACTCTACAGAACACAGATATCACTCTACTCTACAGAACACAGATATCACTCTACTCTACAGATCACAGATATCACTCTACTCTACAGAACACAGATATCACTCTACTCTACAGAACACAGATATCAATAGATTTTTTTTACCCTCATTGCTCTTTCTTTTCTTTCTTTTCACAGCACAGACGTCTGTCCGAGACATCCATCTCTCCACCGGGTTCGTCTATTGGCTCTCCCAGCCGCGTCATCTGCGTAAGTAACCAATCACAAGTCAATCTTCCTCTAGCTCCACACGACCTTCAGGGCCCACTAGCTTTGAAAATACAAACCATTTTCTCCTGAAGTGTGCACTCGTTCACTATTTTTCACTATTTCTCGCTATCTTAAAGCATTTGATTGGTGTAGGCATGGGCTAGTGGGAATATCAACCACATGTCATTTCCTATCAAATCAAATTAATGATTGTTCATATAGGCTGAATACAACAGCTGTACTCTTTACGTGAAATGCTTACTTACGAGCCTTTCCCAATGTTGCAGAGTTACAAAATTATAATAAAAAGAAAAATGGTAACGCAAGAGGAATAAAACACACAAGAATGGAGCTATGTACAGGAAGTACCAGATCAATGTGGAGCTATATACAGAGAGTACAAGTACCAGATCAATGTGGAGCTATATACAGGAAGTACCAGTACCAGATCAATGTGGAGCTATGTACAGGAAGTACCAGATCAATGTGGAGCTATATACAGGGAGTACCAGATCAATGTGGAGCTATATACAGGGAGTACCAGTACCAGATCAATGTAGAGCTAAATACAGGAAGTACCAGTACCAGATCAATGTAGAGCTATATACACGGACTACCAGTACCAGATCAATGTAGAGCTATGTACAGGAAGTACCAGATCAATGTAGAGCTATGTACAGGAAGTACCAGATCAATGTGGAGCTATATACAGGAAGTGCCAGATCAATGTGGAGCTATATACAGGGAGTACCAGTACCAGATCAATGTAGAGCTATATACAGGGAGTACCAGTACCAGATCAATGTAGAGCTATATACAGGAAGTACCAGTACCATATCAATGTAGAGCTATATACAGGAAGTGCCAGTACCAGATCAATGTGGCGCTATATACAGGAAGTACCAGTACCAGATCAATGTGGAGCTATATACAGGAAGTACCAGATCAATATGGAGCTATATACAGGAAGTACCAGTACCAGATCAATGTAGAGCTATATACAGGAAGTACCAGTACCAGATCAATGTAGAGCTATATACAGGAAGTACCAGATCAATGTGGAGCTATATACAGGAAGTACCAGATCAATCTAAAGCTAAATACAGGATTACCAGTACCAGATCAATGAGGAGCTATATACAGGAAGTACCAGATCAATGTAGAGCTATATACAGGAAGTACCAGTACCAGATCAATGCAGAGCTATATACAGGAAGTACCAGTACCAGATCAATGTGGAGCTATATACAGGAAGTACCAGTACCAGATCAATGTGGAGCTATGTACTGGAAGTACCAGATCAATGTGGAGCTATATACAGGAAGTACCAGTACCAGATCAATGTGGAGCTATATACAGGGAGTACCAGAACAATGTGGAGCTATATACAGGAAGTACCAGTACCAGATCAATGAGGAGCTATATACAGGAAGTACCAGATCAATGTGGAGCTATATATCAAATCAAATGTATTTATATAGCCCTTGGCCAGGTGGACTGGGGACAGCAAGGAGTCATCATGTCAGGTAGTCCTGAGGCATGGTCCTAGGGCTCAGGTCCTCCGAGAGAGAGAAAGAAAGAGAGAATTAGAGAAAGCACACTTAAATTCACACAGGACACCGAATAGGACAGAAGAAGTACTCCAGATATAACAAACTGACCCTAGCCCCCCGACACATAAACTACTGCAGCATAAATACTGGAGGCTGAGACAGGAGGGGTCAGGAGACACTGTGGCCCCATCCGAGGACACCCCCGGACAGGGCCAAACAGGAAGGATTTAACCCCACCCACTTTGCCAAAGCACAGCCCCCACACCACTAGAGGGATATCTTCAACCACCAACTTACCATCCTGAGACAAGGCCGAGTATAGCCCACAAAGATCTCCACCACGGCACAACCCAAGGGGGGGCACCAACCCAGACAGGAAGATCACATCAGTGACTCAACCCACTCAGGTGACGCACCCCTCCCAGGGACGGAATGAAAGAGCCCTAGTAAGCCAGTGACTCAGCCCCTGTAATAGGGTTAGAGGCAGAGAATCCCAGTGGAAAGAGGGGAACCGGCCAGGCAGAGACAGCAAGGGCGGTTCGTAGCTCCAGAGCCTTTCCGTTCACCTTCCCACTCCTGGGCCAGACTACACTCAATTATATGACACACTGAAGAGATGAGTCTTCAGTAAAGACTTAAAGGTTGAGACCGAGTTTGCGTCTCTTACATGGGTAGGCAGACCATTCCATAAAAATTGAGCTCTATAGGAGAAAGCCCGGCCTCCAGCTGTTTGCTTCGAAATTCTAGGGACAATTAGGAGGCCTGTGTCTTGTGACCGTAGCGTACGTGTAGGTATGTACGGCAGGACCAAATCAGAGAGATAGGTAGGCGCAAGCCCATGTAATGCTTTGTAGGTTAGCAGTAAAACCTTGAAATCAGCCCTTGCCTTACCAGATCAATGTAGAGCTATATACAGGAAGTACCAGTACCAAATCAATGTGGCGCTATATACAGGAAGTACCAGTAACAGATCAATGTGGAGCTACAGTGGGGCAAAAAAGTATTTAGTCAGCCACCAATTGTGCAAGGTCTCTCACTTAAAAGATGAGAGAGGCCTGTAATTTTCATCATAGGTCCACTTCAACTATGACAGACAAAATGAGAAAAAAAATATCCAGAAAATCACATTGTAGGATTTTTAATGAATTTATTTGCAAATTAAAGTGGAAAATAAGTGTTTGGTCAATAACAAAAGTTTATCTCAATACTTTGTTATATACCCTTTGTTGGCAATGACAGAGGTCAAACGTTTAAACTGTAAGTCTTCACAAGGTTTTCACACACTGTTGCTGGTATTTTGGCCCATTCCTCCATGCAGATCTCCTCTAGAGCGGTGATGTTTTGGGGCTGTTGCTGGGCAACACGGACTTTCAACTCCCTCCAAAGATTTTCTATGGGGTTGAGATCTGGAGACTGGCTAGGCCACTCCAGGACCTTGAAATGCTTCTTACGAAGCCACTCCTTCGTTGCCCGGGCGGTGTGTTTGGGATCATTATCATGCTGAAAGACCCAGACACATTTCATCTTCAATGCCCTTGCTGATGGAAGGAGGTTTTCACTCAAAATCTCACGATACATGGCCCCATTCATTCTTTCCTTTACACGGATCATTCGTCCTGGTCCCTTTGCAGAAAAACATCCCCAAAGCATGATGTTTCCACCCCCATGCTTCACAGTAGGTATGGTGTTCTTTGGATGCAACTCAGCATTCGTTGTCCTCCAAACATGACGAGTTGAGTTTATACCAAAAAGTTATATTTTTGTTTCATCTGACCATATGACATTCTCCCAATCTTCTTCTGGATCATCCAAATGCTCTCTAGCAAACTTCAGATGGGCCTGGACATGTACTGGCTTAAGCAGGGGGACACGTCTGGCACTGCAGGATTTGAGTCCCTGGCGGCGTAGTGTGTTACTGATGGTAGGCTTTGTTACTTTGGTCCCAGCTCTCTGCAGGTCATTCACTAGGTCCCCCCGTGTGGTTCTGGGATTTTTGCTCACCGTTCTTGTGATCATTTTGACCCCACGGGGTGAGATCTTGGGTGGAGCCCCAGATCGAGGGAGATTATCAGTGGTCTTGTATGTCTTCCATTTCCTAATAATTGCTCCCACAGTTGATTTCTTCAAACCAAGCTGCTTACATATTGCAGATTCAGTCTTCCCAGCCTGGTGCAGGTCTACAATTTTGTTTCTGGTGTCCTTTGACAGCTCTTTGGTCTTGGCCATAGTGGAGTTTGGAGTGTGACTGTTTGAGGTTGTGGACAGGTGTCTTTTATACTGATAACAAGTTCAAACAGGTGCCATTAATACAGGTAATGAGTGGAGGACAGAGGAGCCTCTTAAAGAAGAAGTTACAGGTCTGTGAGAGCCAGAAATCTTGCTTGTTTGTAGGTGACCAAATACTTATTTTCCACCATAATTTGCAAATAAATTAATTGAAAATCCTACAATGTGATTTTCTGATTTTTTTTCTCATTTTGTATGTCACTGTTGAAGTGTACCTTTGATGGAAATTACAGGCCTCTCTCATCTTTTTAAGTGGGAGAACTTGCACAATTGGTGGCTGACTAAATACTTTTTTGCCCCACTGTATATACAGGGAGTACCAGTACCAGATCAATGTAGAGCTATATACTGGGAGTACCAGTACCAGATCAATGTAGAGCTATATACTGGGAGTACCAGTACCAGATCAATGTGGAGCTATATAGAAACACAACAAATAGAAATGCCCACCCCAACTTACGCCCTGACCAAACCAAAATAAAGACATAAAAAGGATCTCCAAGGTCAGGACGTGACAGATAGATAATAATGAGGTATTTGAGGTAGATATGTACATGAAGGCAGGGTAAAAGGACTAGACATCAGGATAGATAATAATGAGGTATTTGAGGTAGATATGTACATGAAGGCAGGGTAAAGTGACTAGACATCAGGATAGATAATAATAAGAGTAAAATAAAAGTGTTTGTTGTTTGTGTGGTTTTTCTGCAAAAGTGTCTGTCACGACTTCCACCGAGGTTGTTCCCTGTCCTTGTTCGGGCGGCGTTGGGCGGTCGACGTCACCGGCTTTCTAGCTGCCACCGATCCATGTTTCAGTTTTCCTTTTGTTTTGTCTGTTTACACACTTGGTTCCCATCTCATGATTATATTCCTTATTTAACCCTCTGGTTTCCCTTTCTGTTCTGTCTGTTTTACACACCTGGTTCCCATCTCATGATTATATTCCTTATTTAACCCTCTGGTTTCCCTTTCTGTTTTGTCTGTTTTACACACCTGGTTCCCATCTCATGATTATGTTCCTTTTTTAACCCTCTGGTTTCCCTTTCTGTTTTGTGCGTGATTGTCTTTCGTGTGTTGGAGTTCGTATCCTGTTTTGTATTTGTTTTATAACGGGATTTTTGTTCCGTTCTCGGATGGAGTAAATACAGTGTTTTTTACTCTTACCTGTGTCCTGCGCCTGACTCCTTCGCTGTCCTCTAGATAGACTCTGACAGTTTGACACGTGTTCTGCTCAGTAAATACAGTGTTTTTTACTCTTACCTGTGTCCTGCGCCTGACTCCTTCGCTATCCTCTAGATAGACTCTGACAGTTTGACACGTGTTCTGCTCAGTAAACACAGTGGTTTTACTCTTACCTGTGTCCTGCGCCTGACTCCTTCGCTATCCTCTAGATAGACTCTGACAGTTTGACACGTGTTCTGCTCAGTAAACACAGTGGTTTTACTCTTACCTGTGTCCTGCGCCTGACTCCTTCGCTATCCTCTAGATAGACTCTGACAGTGTGGAAATGTAACCTTTATTTAACCAGGTGAGTCAGTTAAGAACAAATTCTTATTTACAATGACGGCCTACCGGGGAACAGTGGGTTAACTGCCATGTTCATTGGCAGAACAACAGATAGGGTCAGTGCAGATAGACCGGATAACCATTCATTCATTATTTTGCAGTCTTATGATGTCTCGGAGCCTGTTGGTCTGATAGCCGATGCTCTGGTACCATTTGCCGGACGGTAGCACAGTGAACAGTCTATGACTTGGGAGTATTTCTCAATGTTTCAGGTCTTCCTCTGTCTCTCCCTGGTATAGAGGTCCTGGATGGCAGGGAGCTCGGCCCCAGTGATGTACTGGGCAGTCCGCACCATCCTCTTTAGTGTTTGCTGTTGAGGGCGGTGCATTTACTATATCAAGCTGTGATGCAGCCATTCAAAATGCTCTCGATGGTGCATCTGTAGAACCTGTAAAACTTTTCAGCCTCCAGAGGGGGAATAGGCACTGTCGTGGGCTGTTCACAACAGTGCAGGTGTGAATGGACCATGTTAAATCAGTGAAGAGAAGTGAACAGGAGCACATTTTGGGAGGAAGGAGAGATAGTTGTGACATAGTCACTGTTGCCCTGCCCAGTACAGATATGAGACACCTGTTCATTCTCCACTCACCCCTGACCCCTGACCCTTGACCTCACCTTACACTGCTGGCTAGGTCCTCTTGTTATGTCTGTCAGTCATATTCGGACACAACCTGTGTGTGTGTGTGTGTGTGTGTGTGTGTGTGTGTGGTGTGTGTGTGTGTGCTCTGTCTGGACTACTAGTCTTTGCTGAGCTGTACTGTATATGTCACTACTGCTGTTGGAAACATTAGCTTACACATTCATCCACGTAAACACATGTAGAGACACACACACATCCACGCATGAGCAGGTGTGTGTGTGTGTTTTCTGAGCTCTGGCCTCATAATCAATGACCTGCTCAGGGTGATGGATGAGGGGAAAACACAGAGTTAGCTCTCTCGCTCTCTCTCTCGCTCTCTATCTCTCTCTCGCTCTCTCTCTATCTCTCTCTCTCTCTCTCACACTCTCTTTCTCTCTCACTCTCTCTCTCTCACACTCTCTTTCTCTCTCACACTCTCTTTCTCTCTCACACTCTCTTTCTCTCTCTCTCTCTCTCTCTCTCACACTCTCTCTCTCACACTCTCTCTCTCTCTCTCTCTCTCTCTCTCTCTCTCTCTCGCTCTCTCTCTCTCTCTCTCTCTCTCTCCATTGCTTTGTGGAGCTGAAGGTCATGTCAGGGAGTGGCCAGCTCCTACAGTATATATTCAGCAGTCAGTCACATGTGAACTGTATGTGTTGTGTCAGTATATGGCTGTCAGCATGCTTTACAGTCTGCAGCACACAATCCATGTCTTTGGTTTTGCATGCGTAAATGTTGTTCATGTGTCTGTGTGTGTGTGTCTGTGTGTGTGGTTGTTTCTGTGTGTGTGTGTGTGTGTGTGTGTGTGTGTGTGTGTGTGTGTGTGTGTGTGTGTGTGTGTGGTTGTTTCTGTGTGTGTGTGTGGTTGTTTCTGTGTGTGTGTGTGTGCATGCGTGTGTCTGTGTCCTGTCGTGTCCCACCCCAGGCCAGGGTGGAGAATGAGATACTAGACTATAAGGACTTGGCTGCACTGCCTAAGGTCAAGGCCATATACGAGGTCCAGCCACCTGACCTCATATCATCCTACCAGTCCCAGCATCATCCTACCATATCATCCTACCAGCCCTACCCCAGATACTCCTCAGATGACATAGAGACCTTCAGCTATGGAGAGGTACTAAGTGCTACGGAGCTTTCAGGAAATACACCTATATTATTTTATTTTACGTCTTCTCTAAATTCACTGACAGTTGATAAACAAGATAAATAAATATGTTTCTAATATTGATGAACTGAACTGAATCTATTTCCTGAGTTGAGATAATGGTCCATTATGCTTCAGACAATCATTTCTGCTTTCTTTCTCATGTATTTGTTTTACAGTCACCTGGGACTCTCTGTTCTCAGGTTAGTAACCATGTTGTTTTACAGTCACCTGGGACTCTGTTCTCAGGTTAGTAACCTTGTTGTTTTACAGTCACCTGGGACTCTGTTCTCAGGTTAGTAACCTTGTTGTTTTACAGTCACCTGGGACTCTGTTCTCAGGTTAGTAACCTTGTTGTTCTGCAGTCACCTGGGACTCTCTGTTCTCAGGTTAGTAACCTTGTTGTTTTACAGTCACCTGGGACTCTGTTCTCAGGTTAGTAACCTTGTTGTTTTACAGTCACCTGGGACTCTCTGTTCTCAGGTTAGTAACCTTGTTGTTCTGCAGTCACCTGGGACTCTCTGTTCTCAGGTTAGTAACCATGTTGTTTTACAGTCACCTGGGACTCTCTGTTCTCAGGTTAGTAACCTTGTTGGTCTGCAGTCACCTGGGACTCTCTGTTCTCAGGTTAGTAACCTTGTTGTTTTACAGTCACCTGGGACTCTGTTCTCAGGTTAGTAACCTTGTTGTTTTACAGTCTCCTGGGACTCTCTGTTCTCAGGTTAGTAACCTTGTTGTTTTACAGTCACCTGGGACTCTCTGTTCTCAGGTTAGTAACCTTGTTGTTTTACAGTCACCTGGGACTTTCTGTTCTCAGGTTAATAACCTTGTTGTTTTACAGTCACCTGGGACTCTCTGTTCTCAGGTTAGTAACCTTGTTGTTTTACAGTCACCTGGGACTCTGTTCTCAGGTTAGTAACCATGTTGTTTTACAGTCACCTGGGACTCTCTGTTCTCAGGTTAGTAACCTTGTTGTTTTACAGTCACCTGGGACTCTCTGTTCTCAGGTTAGTAACCGTGTTGTTCTGCAGTCACCTGGGACTCTCTGTTCTCAGGTTAGTAACCTTGTTGTTCTGCAGTCACCTGGGACTCTGTTCTCAGGTTAGTAACCTTGTTGTTTTACAGTCACCTGGGACTCTCTGTTCTCAGGTTAGTAACCTTGTTGTTTTACAGTCACCTGGGACTCTGTTCTCAGGTTAGTAACCGTGTTGTTTTACAGTCACCTGGGACTCTGTCCTCAGGTTAGTAACCTTGTTATTTTACAGTCTCCTGGGACTCTCTGTTCTCAGGTTAGTAACCTTGTTGTTTTAAGGTCACCTGGGACTCTCTGTTCTCAGGTTAGTAACCTTGTTGTTCTGCAGTCACCTGGGACTCTCTGTTCTCAGGTTAGTAACCTTGTTC
Source organism: Oncorhynchus clarkii lewisi (assembly GCF_045791955.1). Taxonomy (NCBI): domain Eukaryota; kingdom Metazoa; phylum Chordata; class Actinopteri; order Salmoniformes; family Salmonidae; genus Oncorhynchus; species Oncorhynchus clarkii. The sequence continues at coordinate 29,491,481 of NC_092160.1, read as the reverse complement.
TTTTACAGTCACCTGGGACTCTGTTCTCAGGTTAGTAACCTTGTTGTTTTACAGTCACCTGGGACTCTCTGTTCTCAGGTTAGTAACCTTGTTGTTCTGCAGTCACCTGGGACTCTGTTCTCAGGTTAGTAACCGTGTTGTTCTACAGTCACCTGGGACTCTGTTCTCAGGTTAGTAACCTTGTTGTTTTACGGTCACCTGGGACTCTCTGTTCTCAGGTTAGTAACCTTGTTGTTCTGCAGTCACCTGGGACTCTCTGTTCTCAGGTTATTAACCTTGTTGTTCTGCAGTCACCTGGGACTCTCTGTTCTCAGGTTAGTAACCTTGTTGTTCTGCAGTCACCTGGGACTCTCTGTTCTCAGGTTAGTAACCTTGTTGTTTTACAGTCACCTGGGACTCTGTTCTCAGGTTAGTAACCTTGTTGTTTTACAGTCACCTGGGACTCTCTGTTCTCAGGTTAGTAACCTTGTTGTTTTACAGTCACCTGGGACTCTCTGTTCTCAGGTTAGTAACCTTGTTGTTCTGCAGTCACCTGGGACTCTGTTCTCAGGTTAGTAACCGTGTTGTTCTGCAGTCACCTGGGACTCTGTTCTCAGGTTAGTAACCTTGTTGTTTTACAGTCACCTGGGACTCTCTGTTCTCAGGTTAGTAACCTTGTTGTTCTGCAGTCACCTGGGACTCTCTGTTCTCAGGTTAGTAACCATGTTGTTTCACAGTCACCTGGGACTCTCTGTTCTCAGGTTAGTAACCTTGTTGTTCTGCAGTCACCTGGGACTCTCTGTTCTCAGGTTAGTAACCATGTTGTTTTACAGTCACCTGGGACTCTCTGTTCTCAGGTTAGTAACCTTGTTGTTTTACAGTCACCTGGGACTCTCTGTTCTCAGGTTAGTAACCTTGTTGTTCTGCAGTCACCTGGGACTCTCTGTTCTCAGGTTAGTAACCTTGTTGTTCTGCAGTCACCTGGGACTCTCTGTTCTCAGGTTAGTAACCTTGTTGTTTTACAGTCACCTGGGACTCTGTTCTCATGTTAGTAACCTTGTTGTTTTACAGTCACCTGGGACTCTCTGTTCTCAGGTTAGTAACCTTGTTGTTTTACAGTCACCTGGGACTCTCTGTTCTCAGGTTAGTAACCTTGTTGTTTTACAGTCACCTGGGACTATGTTCTCAGGTTAGTAACCTTGTTGTTTTACAGTCACCTGGGACTCTGTTCTCAGGTTAGTAACCTTGTTGTTTTACAGTCACCAGGGACTCTCTGTTCTCAGGTTAGTAACCATGTTGTTTTACAGTCACCTGGGACTCTCTGTTCTCAGGTTAGTAACCTTGTTGTTCTGCAGTCACCTGGGACTCTCTGTTCTCAGGTTAGTAACCATGTTGTTTTACAGTCACCTGGGACTCTCTGTTCTCAGGTTAGTAACCTTGTTGTTTTACAGTCACCTGGGACTCTCTGTTCTCAGGTTAGTAACCTTGTTGTTTTACGGTCACCTGGGACTCTCTGTTCTCAGGTTAGTAACCTTGTTGTTCTGCAGTCACCTGGGACTCTCTGTTCTCAGGTTAGTAAACTTGTTATTTTACAGTCACCTGGGACTCTGTTCTCAGGTTAGTAACCTTGTTGTTTTACAGTCACCTGGGACTCTCTGTTCTCAGGTTAGTAACCTTGTTGTTCTGCAGTCACCTGGGACTCTCTGTTCTCAGGTTAGTAACCTTGTTGTTCTGCAGTCACCTGGGACTCTCTGTTCTCAGGTTAGTAACCTTGTTGTTTTACAGTCACCTGGGACTCTGTTCTCAGGTTAGTAACCTTGTTGTTTTACAGTCACCTGGGACTCTCTGTTCTCAGGTTAGTAACCTTGTTGTTCTGCAGTCACCTGGGACTCTGTTCTCAGGTTAGTAACCGTGTTGTTCTGCAGTCACCTGGGACTCTGTTCTCAGGTTAGTAACCTTGTTGTTTTACAGTCACCTGGGACTCTCTGTTCTCAGGTTAGTAACCTTGTTGTTCTGCAGTCACCTGGGACTCTCTGTTCTCAGGTTAGTAACCATGTTGTTTCACAGTCACCTGGGACTCTCTGTTCTCAGGTTAGTAACCTTGTTGTTCTGCAGTCACCTGGGACTCTCTGTTCTCAGGTTAGTAACCATGTTGTTTTACAGTCACCTGGGACTCTCTGTTCTCAGGTTAGTAACCTTGTTGTTTTACAGTCACCTGGGACTCTCTGTTCTCAGGTTAGTAACCTTGTTGTTCTGCAGTCACCTGGGACTCTCTGTTCTCAGGTTAGTAACCTTGTTGTTTTACAGTCACCTGGGACTCTCTGTTCTCAGGTTAGTAACCTTGTTGTTCTGCAGTCACCTGGGACTCTCTGTTCTCAGGTTAGTAACCTTGTTGTTCTGCAGTCACCTGGGACTCTCTGTTCTCAGGTTAGTAACCTTGTTGTTTTACAGTCACCTGGGACTCTGTTCTCAGGTTAGTAACCTTGTTGTTTTACAGTCACCTGGGACTCTCTGTTCTCAGGTTAGTAACCTTGTTGTTTTACAGTCACCTGGGACTCTCTGTTCTCAGGTTAGTAACCTTGTTGTTCTGCAGTCACCTGGGACTCTGTTCTCAGGTTAGTAACCGTGTTGTTCTACAGTCACCTGGGACTCTGTTCTCAGGTTAGTAACCTTGTTGTTTTACAGTCACCTGGGACTCTCTGTTCTCAGGTTAGTAACCTTGTTGTTCTGCAGTCACCTGGGACTCTCTGTTCTCAGGTTAGTAACCTTGTTGTTTTACAGTCACCTGGGACTCTCTGTTCTCAGGTTAGTAACCTTGTTGTTTTACAGTCACCTGGGACTCTCTGTTCTCAGGTTAGTAACCTTGTTGTTTTACAGTCACCTGGGACTCTGTTCTCAGGTTAGTAACTGTGTTGTTTTAAAGTCACCTGGGACTCCCCCCTCTCCCCCACTCTGTCATCCCCCCTCTCCCCAACTCTCTCATCCCCCCTCTCCCCAAATCTCTCATCCCCCCTCTCCACCACTCTGTCATCCCCCCTCTCCCCCACTCTTTCATCCCCCCTCTCCCCCACTCTGTCATCCCCCCTCTCCCCCACTCTGTCATCCCCCCTCTCCCCCTCTCTGTCATCCCCCCTCGCCCCAACTCTCTCATTCCCCCTCTCCCCCACTCTGTCATTCCCCCTCTCCCCCACTCTGTCATCCCCCCTCTCCCCCACTCTGTCATCCCCCAACTCTCTCAACTCCCCTCCCCCTCTTCTCCCTCTCCCTTTAGAAGCTGTATTACAATATAGACAAGAGACAGAGACAGTGTTCCAGCCCTGCCTACATGGACGGCTCTCCCTCCTTCAGCCGCCAAGCCATGTCTCCCATCACACCTCGCTCACCGCAGCACTATGGACACCCTGGTGAGTCACACACACACCAAGCCATGTCTCCCATCATGCCTCGCTCACCGCAGCACTATAGACACCCTGGTGAGTCACACACACACCAAGCCATGTCTCCCATCACGCCTCGCTCACCGCAGCACTATAGACACCCTGGTGAGTCACACACACACCAAGCCATGTCTCCCATCACACCTCGCTCACCGCAGCACTATGGACACCCTGGTGAGTCACACACACCAAGCCATGTCTCCCATCACGCCTCGCTCACCGCAGCACTATGGACACCCTGGTGAGTCACACACACCAAGCCATGTCTCCCATCACACCTCGCTCACCGCAGCACTATGGACACCCTGGTGAGTCACACACACACCAAGCCATGTCTCCCATCATGCCTCGCTCACCGCAGCACTATAGACACCCTGGTGAGTCACACACACACCAAGCCATGTCTCCCATCACGCCTCGCTCACCGCAGCACTATGGACACCCTGGTGAGTCACACACACCAAGCCATGTCTCCCATCACACCTCGCTCACCGCAGCACTATGGACACCCTGGTGAGTCACACACACACCAAGCCATGTCTCCCATCACACCTCGCTCACCGCAGCACTATGGACACCCTGGTGAGTCACACACACACCAAGCCATGTCTCCCATCATGCCTCGCTCACCGCAGCACTATATACACCCTGGTGAGTCACACACACACCAAGCCATGTCTCCCATCACGCCTCGCTCACCGCAACACTATGGACACCCTGGTGAGTCACACACACCAAGCCATGTCTCCCATCACACCTCGCTAACCGCAGCACTATGGACACCCTGGTGAGTCACACACACACCAAGCCATGTCTCCCATCATGCCTCGCTCACCGCAGCACTATAGACACTCTGGTGAGTCACACACACACCAAGCCATGTCTCCCATCACGCCTCGCTCACCGCAGCACTATGGACACCCTGGTGAGTCACACACACCAAGCCATGTCTCCCATCACGCCTCGCTCACCGCAGCACTATGGACACCCTGGTGAGTCACACACACCAGGCCATGTCTCCCATCACGCCTCGCTCACCGCAGCACTATGGACACCCTGGTGAGTCACACACACACCAAGCCATGTCTCCCATCACACCTCGCTAACCGCAGCACTATGGACACCCTGGTGAGTCACACACACACCAAGCCATGTCTCCCATCATGCCTCGCTCACCGCAGCACTATAGACACTCTGGTGAGTCACACACACACCAAGCCATGTCTCCCATCACGCCTCGCTCACCGCAGCACTATGGACACCCTGGTGAGTCACACACACCAAGCCATGTCTCCCATCACGCCTCGCTCACCGCAGCACTATGGACACCCTGGTGAGTCACACACACACCAAGCCATGTCTCCCATCACGCCTCGCTCACCGCAGCACTATGGACACCCTGGTGAGTCACACACACCAAGCCATGTCTCCCATCACGCCTCGCTCACCGCTGCACTATGGACACACTGGTGAGTCACACACACCAAGCCATGTCTCCCATCACGCCTCGCTCACCGCTGCACTATGGACACACTGGTGAGTCACACACACGCACGCACACACCAATCAACCAATCAATCAACCTTTCAGTCCATGAAATCGTATTGGTGTAGTGTTGTTAACCAAACATTCAAGAGCAGGAGGGTCTAGCCTCAGGTCGCTGTTAAGCACTCTGGAACAAATCTGTTTCTGAAATAGTTGTACAAATACATTCCTCCTCTTTCTTTCCATCTCCTTCCCTTTCTGGCCACTGACAGTAAAAGCAATAGATGTACAGTGCCTTCGCATTCAGATCCCTTGACTTTTTACACATTTTGTTATGTTACAGCCTTATTCTAAAATATATTAAATAGTTTTTTCCCTCATCAATCTACACACAATACCCTATATTGACAAAGCAATTTTTTTTTTTTTTGAAATGTTTGCAAATGTATAAATGTACAAATAACTGAAATATTACATTTACATAAGTATTCAGACCCTTTACTCAGTACTTTGTTGAAGCACCTTTGGCAGCGATTACAGCATTGATTCTTCTTGGGTATGACACTACAAGCTTGGCACACCTGTATTTGGGGAGTTTCTCCCATTCTTCTCTGCAGATCCTCTCAAGCTCTGTCAGGTTGGATGGGGAGCGTTGCTGCACAGCTATTTTCAGGTCTCTCCAGAGATGTTATATCGGGTTCAAGTCCAGGCTCTGGCTGGACCACTCAAGGACATTGTAAGACTTGTCCCAAAGCCACTCCTGCGTTGTCTTGGCTGTGTATTAGGGTTGTTGTCCTGTTGGAAGGGGAACGTTCTCCCCGGACTCCAATCAAATTGTAGAAACATATCAAGAATGATCAATGGAACAGGATGCACCTGAGCTGAATTTCGAGTCTCATAGCAAAGGGTCTGAATACTTATGTAAATAAGGTATTTCTGTTTTGTTTTTTTTAATAGATTTGCAAATATTTCTAAAAATCCGTTTTCGCTTTGTCAATATGGGGTATTGTGTGTAGATTGCTGAGGATTTATGTTTTATTTAATCCATTTTAGAATAAGGCTGTAACTTAACAAAATGTGCAAAAAGTCAAAGGGTCTGAATACTTTCCGAATGCACTGTATCTTCCACCATGTGACAGTTAATGCATTTAAAAGCAGTGACTAGCAGGGGGAGGAAGCTTGTACCGTTCCTTCTAGCTTCCTGTGCTAAGATGGTCCAGTATGCCTTTCCTCAATGCTGCAGCCACTGTTGATCACCTTTTCCTTTGGTTCTGATTGGTTGGGAGGGACTGGATGGCAGGACAAAGCCCTTTCTTCATGCTCATGTTTCCTTTGCTGTGATTGGCTAGTGCTGGCTGCAGGCTCTGAGAGTGGCAGGAGCTCACCCTATTACGGCTCGCTGGAGGGGCGGCCTAGTACTCCTACCACATACCACGCCCCAAAGCATTTCCATGTACCAGGTAGGACCACACTTCAACTGTGCCCCAGTGGCCCCCTATTCTCTATGGAAGTGCAATATATTTGGAATAGGGTGCCATTTGGGACGTGCCCTCTTCATCTCCTCATCTTTCCATCTTCTCGTCATCACCTCATCTTTCCCTTGTATCTTCATCTCCTCATCTTTCCATCTTCTCTTCATCACCTCATCTTTCCCTCATATCTTCATCTCCTCATCTTTCCATCTTCTCTTCATCTCCTTATCTTTCCATCGTATCTTCATCTCCTTATCTTTCCATCTTATCTTCATCTCCTCATCTTTCCATCTTCTCTTCATCACCTCATCTTTCCATCTTCTCTTCATCACCTCATCTTTCCATCTTCTCGTCATCACCTCATCTTTCCATCTTTTAATAATCTCCTCATCTTTCCATCTTCTCTTCGTCACCTCATCTTTCCATCTTCTCGTCATCACCTCATCTTTCCATCTTTTCATCATGTCCTCATCTTTCCATTACCTCATCTTTCCATCTTTTAATCATCTCCTCATCTTTCCATCTTCTCTTTATCTCCTCATCTTTCCATCTTCTCGTCATCACCTCATCTTTCCATCGTTTAATCATCTCCTCATCTTTCCATCTTCTCTTCATCACCTCATCTTTCCAACTTCTCTTCATCACCTCAACTTTCCATCTTCTCTTCATCTCCACATCTTTCCATCTTCTCATCATCACCTCATCTTTCCATCTTTTCATCGTGTCCTCATCTTTCCATCTTTTAATCATCTCCTCATCTTTCCATCTTCTCTTCATCACCTCATCTTTCCATCTTCTCGTCATCACCTCATCTTTCCATCTTTTCGTCATGTCCTCATCTTTCCATCTTCTCTTCATCTCCTCATCTTTCCATCTTCTCATCATCACCTCATCTTTCGATCTTTTCATCATGTCCTCATCTTTCCATCACCTCATCTCTCCATCTTCTCTTCATCTCCTCATCTTTCCATCTTCTCGTCATCACCTCATCTTTCCATCTTTTAATCATCTCATCTTTCCAACTTCTCTTCATCACCTCATCTTTCCATCTTCTCTTCATCTCCTCATCTTTCCATCTTATCTTCATCTCCTCATCTTTCCATCTTATCTTCATCTCCTCATCTTTACATCTTCTCTTCATCACCTCATCTTTCCATCTTCTCTTCATCTCCTCATCTTTCCATCTTCTCGTCATCACCTCATCTTTCCATCTTTTAATCATCTCCTCATCTTTCCATCTTCTCTTCATCTCCTCATCTTTCCATCTCATCTTCATCTCCTCATCTTTCCATCTTCTCTTCATCACCTCATCTTTCCATCTTCTCTTCATCTCCTCATCTTTCCATCTTCTCGTCATCACCTCATCTTTCCATCTTTTAATCATCTCCTCATCTTTCCATCTTCTCTTCATCTCCTCATCTTTCCATCTCATCTTCATCTCCTCATCTTTCCATCTTCTCTTCATCACCTCATCTTTCCATCTTCTCTTCATCTCCTCATCTTTCCATCTTCTCGTCATCACCTCATCTTTCCATATTTTCATCATGTCCTCATCTTTCCATTACCTCATCTTTCCATCTTTTAATCATCTCCTCATCTTTCCATCTTCTCTTGATCTCCACATCTTTCCATCTTCTCATCATCACCTCATCTTTCCATCTTTTCATCCATCTCCTCATCTTTCCATCTTCTCTTCATCACCTCATCTTTCCAACTTCTCTTCATCACCTCATCTTTCCATCTTCTCGTCATCACCTCATCTTTCCATCTTTTCGTCATGTCCTCATCTTTCCATCTTCTCTTCATCACCTCATCTTTCCATCTTCTCTTCATCTCCTCATCTTTCCATCTTCTCATCATCACCTCATCTTTCCATCTTTTCATCATGTCCTCATCTTTCCATCACCTCATCTTTCCATCTTTTAATCATCTCATCTTTCCATCTTCTCTTCATCTCCTCATCTTTCCATCTTCTCTTCATCACCTCATCTTTCCATCTTCTCTTCATCACCTCATCTTTCCATCACCTCATCGCTCCATCTTCTCTTCATCTCCTCATCTTTCCATCTTCTCGTCATCACCTCATCTTTCCATCTTCTCTTCATCACCTCCTCTTTCCATCTTCTCTTCATCACCTCAACTTTCCATCTTCTCTTCATCTCCACATCTCTCCATCTTCTCATCATTACCTAATCTTTCCAACTTTTCATCGCGTCCTCATCTTTCCATCTTATCGTCATCTCCTCATCTTTCAATCTCATCTTCATCTCCTCATCTTTCCATCTTCTCTTCATCACCTCATCTTTCCATCTTCTCTTCATCTCCTCATCTTTCCATCTTCTCGTCATCACCTCATCTTTCCATCTTTTAATCATCTCCTCATCTCTCCATCTTCTCTTCATCTCCTCGTCTTTCCATCTCATCTTCATCTCCTCATCTTTCCATCTTCTCTTCATCACCTCATCTTTCCATCTTCTCTTCATCTCCTCATCTTTCCATCTTCTCGTCATCACCTCATCTTTCCATCTTTTCATCATGTCCTCATCTTTCCATTACCTCATCTTTCCATCTTTTAATCATCTCCTCATCTTTCCATCTTCTCGTCATCACCTTATCTTTCCATCTTTTAATCATCTCATCTTTCCATCTTCTCTTCATCACCTCATCTTTCCATCTTCTCTTCATCTCCTCATCTTTCCATATTCTCTTCATCTCCTCATCTTTCCATCTTCTCTTCATCACCTCATCTTTCCATGTTCTCTTCATCACCTCATCTTTCCATCACCTAATATTTCCATCTTTTAATCATCTCCTCATCTTTTCATCTTCTCTTCATCGCCTCATCTTTCCATCTTCTCTTCATTACCTCATCTTTCCATCTTTTCATTGCGTCCTCATCTTTCCATCTTATCTTCATCTCCTCATCTTTCCATCTTATCTTCATCTCCTCATCTTTCCATCTTCTCTTCATCACCTCATCTTTCCATCTTCTCTTCATCTCCTCATCTTTCCATCTTCTCGTCATCACCTCATATTTCCATCTTTTCATCATGTCCTCATCTTTCCATTACCTCATCTTTCCATCTTTTAATCATCTCATCTTTCCATCTTCTCGTCATCACCTTATCTTTCCATCTTTTAATCATCTCATCTTTCCATCTTCTCTTCATCACCTCATCTTTCCATCTTCTCTTCATCTCCTCAACTTTCCATCTTCTCTTCATCACCTCATCTTTCCATCACCTCATATTTCCATCTTTTAATCATCTCCTCATCTTTTCATCTTCTCTTCATCGCCTCATCTTTCCATCTTCTCTTCATCAACTCATCTTTCCATCAACACCTCATCTTTTCATCATGTCCTAATCTTTCCATCACCTCATCTTTCCATCTTTTAATCATCTCCTCATCTTTCCATCTTCTCTTCATCGTCTCATCTTTCCATCTTCTCTTCATCACCTTATCTTTCCATCTTCTCATCAACACCTCATCTTTTCATCATGTCCTCATCTTTCCATCACCTCATATTTCCATCTTCTCTTCATCACCTCATCTTTCCATCTTCTCTTCATCACCTCATCTTTCTATCTTCTCTTCATCACCTCATCTTTCCATCTTCTCTTCATCACCTAATCTTTCCATCTTTTCTTCATCTCCTCGTCTTTCCATATTTTCATCTTTCCATCTTTTCATCATGTCCTCATCTTTCCATCACCTCATCTTTCCATCTTTTAATCATCTCCTAATCTTTCCATCTTCTCTTCATCTCCTCATCTTTCCATCTTCTCTTCATCACCTCAACTTTCCATCTTCTCTTCATCTCCACATCTTTCCATCTTCTCATCATTACCTCATCTTTCCATCTTTTCATCGTGTCCTCATCTTTCCATCTTCTCTTCATCACCTCATCTTTCCATCTTCTCTTCATCACCTCATCTTTCCATCTTCTCGTCATCACCTCATCTTTCCATCTTTTCATCATGTCCTCATCTTTCCATCTTCTCTTCATCACCTCATCTTTCCATCTTCTCTTAATCTCCTAATCTTTCCATCTTCTCTTCATCACCTCATATTTCCATCTTCTCTTCATCATCTCATCTTTCCATCTTCTCTTCATCACCTCATATTTCCATCACCTCATCTTTCCATCTTTGAATCATCTCCTCATCTTTCCATCTTCTCTTCATCACCTCATCTTTCCATCTTTTAATCATCTCCTCATCTTTCCATATTCTCTTCATCACCTCATCTTTCCATCTTCTCTTCATCACCTAATCTTTCCATCTTCTCTTCATCTCCTCAACTTTCCATATTCTCATCTTTCCATCTTCTCTTCATCACCTTATCTTTCCATCACCTCATCTTTCCATCTTTTAATCATCTCCTCATCTTTCCATCTTCTCTTCATCACCTTATCTTTCCATCACCTCATCTTTCCATCTTTTAATCATCTCCTCATCTTTGCATCTTCTCTTCATCTCCTCATCTTTCCATATTCTCATCTTTCCATCTTCTCTTCATCACCTTATCTTTCCATCACCTCATCTTTCCATCTTTTAATCATCTCCTCATCTTTCCATCTTCTCTTCATCACCTCATCTTTCCATCTTCTCTTCATCACCTCATCTTTCCATCTTATCTTCTCCACTTCTGCTCCTCCTCTATTTGTATATTTCCTCAAACTCTCTTGTTATCAGCTACGGTCGCTATGGTTCGGTATAGCTCTTCCCTTTACCTCCTGCTACCCTTCATTTCCTCCCTCACTCCTCCATGTTTCACATCAATCTTCTCCCTTCTCTCTCTTTCTCCCCTCCCTCTCTCCTCCCTCCCTCTCTTTCTCCAGCCTCAGGTCAACCCAACATCTACAGCAAACCTCCCATCTATAAGAGAACGGGTACAGTGGCTTAGCCCCGCCTTATCCTGGCTGTTGTCCCATCAGTGACTGATTGATGTTTTCCGTAGCCAATAGTTTATGGTATAGGGTTTTAGCCCCGCTCTTTAGTCTGCCTGTCTTCCTATCAGTATAGTAGCCCTTAGTATTGTGCTTGTAGGGTTAGTTCAGGTCTCTTATGAGACCACAGTGGTAGATGAAGGGTTAGTTCAGGCCTCTTATGAGACCACAGTGGTAGATAAAGGGTTAGTTCAGGTCTCTTATGAGACCACAGTGGTAGATGAAGGGTTAGTTCAGGCCTCCTATGAGACCACAGTGGTAGATGAAGGGTTAGTTCAGGCCTCTTATGAGACCACAGTGGTAGATAAAGGGTTAGTTCAAGTCTCTTATGAGACCACAGTGGTAGATGAAGGGTTAGTTCAGGCCTCCTATGAGACCACAGTGGTAGATGAAGGGTTAGTTCAGGCCTCTTATGAGACCACAGTGGTAGATAAAGGGTTAGTTCAGGTCTCTTATGAGACCACAGTGGTAGATGAAGGGTTAGTTCATGCCTCTTATGAGACCACAGTGGTAGATGAAGGGTTAGTTCAAGTCTCAGTGGGACCTAGCTTCGCTCATCTAGTTTAGAATGAAACCAAACCACTAGTTACTGTGGTGTAAGTGTGTGTGTGTGTTACTGTGGTGTGTGTGTGTTACTGTGGTGTGTGTGTGTTACTGTGGTGTGTGTGTGTTACTGTGGTGTGTGTACTGTGGTGTATGTTACTGTGGTGTATGTTACTGTGGTGTGTGTGTGTGTGTGTTACTGTGGTGTGTGTGTTACTGTGGTGTGTGTGTACTGTGGTGTGTGTGTGTGTACTGTGGTGTGTGTGTTATCATGCTATAAGGGTATTATAGAACAGTGCATCACAGGCGTGTGGTTATGGTGTGTTATGAATGAGGGTCAGGAGTTGTTCTTAGTCAGGTCACATGGTTATGGAAATAGGACACACTCCAGGGAGAGGGAGTGGGAGGGGGAGAAGGATTGAGAGGGAGAGGGAGGGAGGGAGGGAGGGAGGGAGGGAGGGAGGGAGGGAGGGAGGGAGGGAGGGAGGGAGGGAGGGAGGGAGAATATTAGCATAATCAGCAGTATTATTCAGTACACTCTAGTGATATTGATCCCTCATATTGTTCTGTGATTCTGTTCAATAGAGGACATGTGTTGGACACTAGAGGAGACATGGGCTCATAGACCACAGGCCTGTTATGTGCTCATTAGTCCTTTGATAGCTACATGGAACAGATACTATGATATATGACTCACTTGTGGATATAGGTTAGATAAATAAATAGTGATTAGGACTCATGGTATTGTAGGGTTGACTTAAAGCATTTCGCTACACTCGCAATAACATCTGCTAATCATGTGTATGTGACCAATAACATCTGCTAACCATGTATATGTGACCAATAACATCTGCTAACCATGTGAATGTGACCAATAACATCTGCTAACCATGTGTATGTGACCAATAACATCTGCTAACCATGTGTATGTGACCAATACATTTTGATTTAGGGTGGTTAGTGGTAGTGTTGTATCTCTGAGTTCTGTTATCTTCCATGTTGGTAACATAGGGACTTGGGATGCCAGTAATATCTCTCTTTTCTTTTTCTCTTTCTTCCTTTCATGGTTTCTGATCACTTTAATTCACTTCCCTCCTTCACTCTTTTCCCTGATGAACTAACTCACCTCTGTAAGTACCTTCCTCCTCTCTGTCTGTCTGCTGTCTGTCTATTTTCCCGTCTATTGGTCCCTCAACCGGTCTGTTTTCCGTCAACATATCTGTCAACCTGTCTGCCTTGCTATCTTCTGTCTCCATGTCCACCCAGTCTATAAACTCTGATCGTCCATTTCTACAAGAAGCCGTTATCTATTGTGGGAAGCTTCCAGACTCACTGTGTAAATAATTCCTCTGTCTAAGCTTTTCAAGTGTGTTTAGTGTCTGTCTGTGTGAGTAAGAGTCAATCACTCCCTGTTTACACACTCCCCGTGTGTAAAGACCTGTCTGTCTATACCAGCTGACTATCTATCTTCTCTGTCTGTCTATACCAGCTGACTATCTATCTCCTCTGTCTGTACCAGATGACTATCTATCTCCTCTGTCTGTACCAGATGACTATCTATCTCCTCTGTCTGTACCAGATGACTATCTATCTCCTCTGTCTGTACCAGATGACTATCTATCTCCTCTGTCTGTACCAGATGACTATCTATCTCCTCTGTCTGTACCAGATGACTATCTATCTCCTCTGTCTGTACCAGATGACTATCTATCTCCTCTGTCTGTACCAGATGACTATCTATCTCCTCTGTCTGTACCAGATGACTATCTATCTCCTCTGTCTGTACCAGATGACTGTCTATATCCTCTGTCTGTACCAGCTGACTGTCTATCTCCTCTGTCTATACCAGCTGACTACCTATTTTACCTGTCTGTCTGTACCAGCTGACTATCTATCTCCTCTGTTTGTCTATACCAGATGACTATCTATCTCCTCTGTCTGTACCAGCTGACTACCTATTTTACCTGTCTGTCTGTACCAGCTGACTACCTATTTTACCTGTCTGTCTGTACCAGCTGACTGTCTATCTCCTCTGTCTGTACCAGCTGACTACCTATTTTACCTGTCTGTCTGTACCAGCTGACTACCTATTTTACCTGTCTGTCTGTACCAGCTGACTGTCTATCTCCTCTGTCTGTACCAGCTGACCATCTATCTCCTCTGTCTGTCTATACCAGATGACTATCTATCTCCTCTGTCTGTACCAGCTGACCATCTATCTCCTCTGTCTGTCTATACCAGATGACTATCTATCTCCTCTGTCTGTACCAGCTGACCATCTATCTCACCTGTCTGTCTGTACCAGATTACTATCTATCTCCTCTGTCTGTCTGTACCAGATGACTATCTATCTCCTCTGTTTGTCTATACCAGATGACTATCTATCTCCTCTGTCT
>NC_092160.1:29427218-29474718 GCF_045791955.1 Oncorhynchus clarkii lewisi | reverse complement strand
CCCTGCTCCTCCTCGTCTCCTTCTCCCCCTGCTCCTCCTCGTCTCCTTCTCCCCCTGCTCCTTCTCCCCCTGCTCCTTCTCCCCCTGCTCCTCCTCGTCTCCTTCTCCCCCTGCTCCTCCTCCTCTCCTTCTCCCCCTGCTCCTCCTCCTCTCCTTCTCCCCCTTGCTCCTCCTCCTCTCCTTCTCCCCCCTGCGCCTCCTCCCCCTGCTCCTCCTCCTCTCCTTCTCTCTCATGCGCCTCCTCCCCCTGCTCCTCCTCCTCTCCTTCTCTCCCCTGCTCCTCCTCCTCTCCTCCCTCCCCCATCCCTTCTCTACTCCTCTCATCCAGTCTTTCCAAGCCTCATTGCTGCTTTGATGTGCTGTATTCATCTCAGTGCATCATGGGTACCCAGCATGCTCTGCTCAGTTAGTTTGTTTGAAACCAAAGACAATACAGTATGAAGATAGGCAGAAACTGCTTTTCCAATAGAAATCCTCGATCACACTTGTAGGCGATGTCATGGCGACATTGGCTAGCTAAGCTCATGCGCAGAAACACGTCATTGAGTCTAACGTTCATCTTGCGCGGAACTGCGCATGTGCAGGCCATCAAATCAAAGACCCTCCTTCGATATAAAGTTGTTTTTAACAAAAAGTAAAAGATGTCAGTTGGTCACTTTCATGAGGTTGGAGTAATAACATGTTCAACTAGTGAAGACATTGGTTCTGATCTAGGTTGTGCCTGTAGATAGAGAAAATGAACAGTTAATGAAGAATCTCTCACTTTTCTCATTGACTTCTCAAAGCCCAAACCCCGGCCTGGTTTGATTGGTCTGTTTCACAAGCGTCCCTGGAAGTCTCATGATGTTGTACCTCTGGGTTTAGAAACGCTGTGGTGAAAGTCCTCTAAATGTCAAATCTTTCAGGAGGTTCTCTCTCTCTTTCTCTCTCTGTGTGTCTCTCTTTCTGTCTCTCTAATCTAATCTCACTAATCCTGTTTTCCTTGGTTTCTCTCCCTCAGCTCCTCCATCCCATTACAGCTTAGACAGTGGTGAGTACAACAGTGAAACACTATTACGTACATAACATACTGTGTCACCTTACATTTAATATATGTGTTTGTAAACATCGCCCTCTACTGTGCATTGATGAGAGAGACATGAAGGCACATTCAGTTGGTTGTCAATCTCTTTCCTGATTTACTCTGATATATTAAGATTTATATATGACCCCCAACTGTAAAGCAGTTGTGACAACTTATGTAAAAAGATCTTTATAAATATATTGTATTGATTGACTGCTTTCCTCTGTTCCAGACTCGTACAAGTCAGCCTCTCTACCAGGATACAGGCGGAACGGTGTCAACAGGGTGACCATCAACACTATAATATCCTTTACCTATACAGTTATGATCAAATCTCTTGAGATGAAAATGTATTTTGACAGAAAGACCTATTTCCAGGAGGCAGCGACCGAACATTCTTTACATAGAAGGCTGTAATTCAAGCCAACCTCCTAGTTGTCATGGAAGCTTACTTGACAAACACAGCTGTAGCATCACTAACAGGTCTCTATGTGTATCCCTGCAGCCCCAGAGTGCCGCAGACTACTACCAACAGTATGACAGCAGCAGTGATGTCAACTGGGGAACCAGAGGTAGGAGGGCTGTGTAACCACCCTGGGTTCAGGTCTCAATACATTTATAACATTGTGGGATTTCCTTATTGCATGATTGTAATCAGGTATTTTTTTCAATTTTTCTCTCCTGCAGAATACAAGGTAAGGGTCTGAACGTTGGTTGGAAAGTGGAGTGGACTGTCAAGCAGTATTCTACAGTAACCAGCACGATCTTAGACTGTATTCTCCAAGTGGTGTGTTATGAATCTCTGGTGGGGAGAAAGACAAGTCCTACTGGATCACAAAGACTGTGGTTTGTTCATGTAAGGCACTAGGACACTGTAGGCCGGTATAGCTGCTCTCTCTCATTCCTGGCTCAATGACCCTACCAGAGGGCAGCAGTAGAGTCATGGCATCCTGCCCTGCTCTGTCCTAGTCAAAGGGTCATAGGTCACAGGCCAGCTTCCACATTCAGGACCTGGGCCCTGTTTGAACACTTTAAAAATACACCCTCCCTTCCTTGAAGTAATCACCGATCTAACACAACTGAAAACCTTTAAGAAATTGTTCTGTCACATAGCTTTCACCCAGTTATGTCAGATTAGGAATTCCTTCAAGGGAGAGAGGAAGGAAGAATGCTTTCTCAAAGAATTCTAACAGGACATGGGCTGATGGAACAAAGAGCTTCCGGGTCAAGAGGTCACTGGACATTTCTTTCAGCCCTCCCAATAGAGGGTTGTTGACCTTTTGGATGAACATTGTGTCACAAATGAAGAAGCATCAGGAAAATTCTGCTTCCTGTCCATATGAGGATAGGGTAGGAGAGACTTTCTGAGAGAGAAATGGAAATCTCATTCTATAGAACACCTCTACTATGTTCCATACAATGGCTTCTATGCTGTGATTACAAAGGAAACCGCGGTGTTATGACTGAAACAGCTGCTGAAGCTGTTCACCTGAGATATGTGGTTTGTGGTCAATTCCATTTCACTTCAATCAATTCAGGAAGTAACATGAAATTGCAAGTATTATCAGAATAGGAATTGGAATTTAAGTATACTTCCTGATTTGAACCCAACCCTGTTAACTACATATATCTTCTACCTCTATCTGACCTGTCTGTTGCAGGTGTACCCGTATGAAGTACTGATCGTAACCACCAGGGGGAGACACAGACTGCCTAAAGACGTAGACAGAGCCAGACTAGAGGTGAGGTTCTGACCTGGCTTAATTTGGTGGTTGATATTTCATTAAATAATATGTTCAATGCTGCCTCCTATCCTTGCTTCTAGTTAAAGGTCACTAATCCAAACATTATCCACATAGTCTACATGAGTCATACTACAGTGTCTCCCTGTGTTTCTCTGTCTTCCAGCGTCATCTGAGTCCCGAGGAGTTCCTACAGGTGTTTGGGATGAACTTGACAGAGTTTGACCGGCTGGCTCTCTGGAAGAGAAATGAAATGAAGAAACAGGCCCGACTCTTCTAACCATGGAGAGAGAGAAAATTAGAAGAGAGAGAGAGAGAGAGAAACTGTTAATGACAACAGAGACAGAGAGCGATGGCGAGAGAGAGGTCGTACATCAGAATGAGAGAGTTGCGACAGACAGACAGACAGACAGACAGACAGACAGACAGACAGACAGGGGGAATGTGTAATTTCACTGCCACAGACTGAACTAAACCCTCCCCACCCCATCACTGCCCATGGTCAAAAGAGAGAGAGACAGAGGGAGAGACACAAAGGTCAGGAGACTTTTGGCTTTGCCTTACTATTGTGGATGATTTTATACATTATGAGTGTGCAGCACCAGCAAACTAAGTGACTAGAATGTAGATATCATTTACACCACTTTATCAGAATGAATGAATGAATTAATTAATGGATGGACGAATAAACACACAATGCTTATGTTTTTTAAATGGATGCTCATTGATGATCATTTCTCCTTCTACTTTACTACTTGTATCTTGTGGTTTACAGTGATACTGGCAGCATGCCCATCTTTTAATGACATCATACCTATATTTGAATGACATCATACCTGTATTCCAATGACATCATGAAATGATTTTTCTGAGAATGAAAACATTGCTTCACATTGTGAATGTGTACGGTACAAAAGAAGGATTTTTGCTCCACCAGATATGATAACTATTCACACAACGATAGGCTACAGACTGGATGTATTCACTGTCAGGAAAACGAACACATGCTAGACGTACCTGCTGTAGCGTTGTGATAGAGGGAACACTATTGCTTACACACGGGGATAATGTCCGTCTTTAGTTGAACTACGAATACGTATTCCTCTTGGAACATTGCATAAACAAACATTAAATACAGTTTGTATTTCAGACATGAAATGAGAAGTGTGCAGCTTGGTTAACATACAGTTCTAGACTACAGATGTTTGCAGTTATGAAGACCAGTACCCAGAGTCACAACACGTAGGTTGCAGATGAACATTCATAACACAATATTCAGAGGGTTGGTTTCTTAGACACGTATTGATCCTACTCCTGGGCTGAAAACGTGTTCAGTACAGGGATGCATTCTTAGTCCGGGTCTTATTTGATCAAATGTATAATTTGTTTTAATTTGAAACTACAAAACATACTGTAACTATCTCCTTTTCATAGCTGTTTACAGTTACATCATGTATCATTTATTCCAATAAAATGATGTTTTCATGTGTATGTGACTGTCAATGGATCAATGAATGAATGAATATGTGTGTGTATATGTAAGTTGTACTTCTGCATCATGGGGTGAACCCACAACCATCTGTGCCACCAAGACTCAGACCTTTTTGCAGTTAGAGATAGGTAGGAAGGGTTATTGCCATACTGCTCTATGAGGGTACTAGCTTTAGGACCCAGCAAAGAGCGGACTGTTCATTTCTCTGCAACTTCATTGAGAGAGGCAGAGAGAGAGAGAGAGAGAGAGAGAGAAAGGGAGTCTGCTATGTATCAAGTGTAGCTGTCAGCTCGGTCTCACATGGGGCTGCTCTCCGTCACAGTCTCCGGATGAGCCCAGGAAACCACCTCTCTCTCATCCATTACTTCCACCGGGATGGACACCAACAACAGATGTAAGTGTCAGTCTTAATCCACTTTTCATTTCAAGTTAATCCATAGTGTGAAATGACACAAAGTAAGCTATTATGTAGCTATTATTTCAAAGTTGTGCAACTGGTTTTTTTAAACCAACCAATAGGGATATGTGCATAAATTGCAACTTTAATTTCACTGTTTTTTGACATGGGAACTGCTGCCATACTGCTACACAAACTCTGTTTATTATTCATGCATAGAAAAGGCTAATTGTAGAGAGGCTAACTGTAGTGTAATTGTCTGTTTAGAATTCTCATCATTTTGTTGACAACTTAGTAAACATCAGAACAGCCCTTTGCAGAGAATGGAGCAGAGAATTGGATTGTTGGAATAATTTTTATATTACTATGGACTAAGTGCGCTGTCCGTTGGCCATAGGCTTTAGAAAAATGTCCAGAATACTTGGAATGATTGTCGGTTTACCACCTTACTGTGTTTAGTTTGACTTGTCTTCATAAGCGGTGCAAATCGTCTCCCACCCCTCCCCCTAGCCTTCCCCCTCCAACACTGCAGGCAGCGATACGTTTTCCCCTAGCCTTCCCCCTCCAACGCTGCAGGCAGCGATGCGTTTTCTCCTAGCCTTCCCCCTCCAACGCTGCAGGCAGCGATACGTTTTATCCTAGCCTTCCCCCTCCAACACTGCAGGCAGCGATACGTTTTCTCCTAGCCTTCCCCCTCCAACGCTGCAGGCAGCGATACGTTTTCTCCTAGCCTTCCCCCTCCAACACTGCAGGCAGCGATACGTTTTCTCCTAGCCTTCCCCCTCCAACACTACAGGCAGCGATACGTTTTCTCCTAGCCTTCCCCCTCCAACACTGCAGGCAGCGATACGTTTTATCCTAGCCTTCCCTCTCCAACACTGCAGGCAGCGATACGTTTTCTCCTAGCCTTCCCCCTCCAACCCTGCAGGCAGCGATACGTTTTCTCCTAGCCTTCCCTCTCCAACACTGCAGGCAGCGATACGTTTTATCCTAGCATTCCCCCTCCAACGCTGCAGGCAGCGATACGTTTTCTCCTAGCCTTCCCCCTCCAACACTACAGGCAGCGATGCGTTTTCTCCTAGCCTTCCCTCTCCAACACTGCAGGCAGCGATACGTTTTCTCCTAGCCTTCCCTCTCCAACGCTGCAGGCAGCGATACGTTTTATCCTAGCCTTCCCCCTCCAACACTGCAGGCAGCGATACGTTTTATCCTAGCCTTCCCTCTCCAACACTGCAGGCAGCGATGCGTTTTCTCCTAGCCTTCCCCCTCCAACGCTGCAGGCAGCGATACGTTTTCTCCTAGCCTTCCCCCTCCAACGCTGCAGGCAGCGATACGTTTTCTCCTAGCCTTCCCCCTCCAACGCTGCAGGCAGCGATACGTTTTATCCTAGCCTTCCCCCTCCAACGCTGCAGGCAGCGATACGTTTTATCCTAGCCTTCCCCCTCCAACGCTGCAGGCAGCGATACGTTTTCTCCTAGCCTTCCCCCTCCAACACTGCAGGCAGCGATACGTTTTCTCCTAGCATTCCCCCTCCAACCCTGCAGGCAGCGATACGTTTTATCCTAGCCTTCCCCCTCCAACCCTGCAGGCAGCGATACGTTTTCCCCTAGCCTTCCCTCTCCAACACTGCAGGCAGCGATACGTTTTCCCCTAGCCTTCCCCCTCCAACACTGCAGGCAGCGATACGTTTTCCCCTAGCCTTCCCGCTCCAACACTGCAGGCAACAATACGTTTTATCCTAGCCTTCCCCCTCCAAAGCTGCAGGCAGCGATACGTTTTCTCCTAGCCTTCCCCCTCCAACGCTGCAGGCAGCGATACGTTTTCTCCTAGCCTTCCCCCTCCAACACTGCAGGCAGCGATACGTTTTCTCCTAGCCTTCCCCCTCCAACGCTACAGGCAGCGATACGTTTTATCCTAGCCTTCCCCCTCCAACGCTGCAGGCAGCGATGCGTTTTCTCCTAGTCTTCCCCCTCCAACGCTGCAGTCAGCGATGCGTTTTCTCCTACTCTTCCCCCTCCAACGCTGCAGGCAGCGATGCGTTTTCTCCTAGCATTCCCCCTCCAACACTGCAGGCAGCGATACGTTTTCTCCTAGCCTTCCCCCTCCAACACTGCAGGCAGCAATAAGTTTTCTCCTAGCCTTCCCTCTCCAACACTGCAGGCAGCGATACGTTTTATCCTAGCCTTCCCCCTCCAACGCTGGCGATACGTTTTCTCCCAGCCTTCCCCCTCCAACGCTGCAGGCAGCGATACGTTTTCCCCTAGCCTTCCCCCTCCAACGCTGGCGATACGTTTTCTCCTAGCCTTCCCCCTCCAACACTGCAGGCAGCGATACGTTTTCTCCTAGCCTTCCCCCTCCAACACTACAGGCAGCGATACGTTTTCTCCTAGCCTTCCCCCTCCAACACTGCAGGCAGCGATACGTTTTCTCCTAGCCTTCCCCCTCCAACACTACAGGCAGCGATGCGTTTTCTCCTAGCCTTCCCCCTCCAACACTGCAGGCAGCGATACGTTTTCTCCTATCCTTCCCCCTCCAACACTGCAGGCAGCGATACATTTTATCCTAGCATTCCCCCTCCAACCCTGCAGGCAGCGATACGTTTTATCCTAGCCTTCCCTCTCCAACACTGCAGGCAGCAATACGTTTTATCCTAGCCTTCCCCCTCCAACACTGCAGGCAGCGATACGTTTTCTCCTAGCCTTCCCCCTCCAACACTACAGGCAGCGATACGTTTTCTCCTAGCCTTCCCCCTCCAACACTGCAGGCAGCGATACGTTTTCTCCTAGCCTTCCCCCTCCAACACTAC
Source organism: Oncorhynchus clarkii lewisi (assembly GCF_045791955.1). Classification (NCBI taxonomy): domain Eukaryota; kingdom Metazoa; phylum Chordata; class Actinopteri; order Salmoniformes; family Salmonidae; genus Oncorhynchus; species Oncorhynchus clarkii. The sequence goes on along the minus strand of NC_092160.1, from coordinate 29,467,218 downwards.
AGGCAGCGATGCGTTTTCTCCTAGCCTTCCCCCTCCAACACTGCAGGCAGCGATACGTTTTCTCCTATCCTTCCCCCTCCAACACTGCAGGCAGCGATACATTTTATCCTAGCATTCCCCCTCCAACCCTGCAGGCAGCGATACGTTTTATCCTAGCCTTCCCTCTCCAACACTGCAGGCAGCAATACGTTTTATCCTAGCATTCCCCCTCCAACGCTGCAGGCAGCGATACATTTTCTCCTAGCCTTCCCCCTCCAACCCTGCAGGCAGCGATACGTTTTCTCCTAGCCTTCCCCTCCAAACCTGCAGGCAGCAATACGTTTTCTCCTAGCCTTCCCCCTCCAACGCTGCAGGCAGCGATACGTTTTCTCCTAGCCTTCCCCCACCAACACTGCAGGCAGCGATTCGTTTTCTCCTAGCCTTCCCCCTCCAACGCTGCAGGCAGCAATACGTTTTCTCCTAGCCTTCCCCCTCCAACGCTGCAGGCAGCGATACGTTTTCTCCTAGCCTTCCCCCTCCAACGCTGCAGGCAGCGATACGTTTTCTCCTAGCCTTCCCCCTCCAACCCTGGAGGCAGCGATACGTTTTCTCCTAGCCTTCCCCCTCCAACACTGCAGGCAGCGATACATTTTATCCTAGCCTTCCCCCTCCAACACTGCAGGCAGCGATACGTTTTCTCCTAGCCTTCCCCCTCCAACACTGCAGGCAGCGATACGTTTTATCCTAGCCTTCCCTCTTCAACACTGCAGGCAGCGATACGTTTTATCCTAGCCTTCCCCCTTCAACACTGCAGGCAGCGATACGTTTTCTCCTAGCCTTCCCCCTCCAACGCTGCACGCAGCGATACGTTTTCTCCTAGCCTTCCCCCTCCAACGCTGCAGGCAGCGATATGTTTTCTCCTAGCCTTCCCTCTCCAACGCTGCAGGCAGCGATACGTTTTATCCTAGCCTTCCCCCTCCAACGCTGCAGGCAGCGATACGTTTTATCCCAGCCTTCCCCCTCCAACGCTGCAGGCAGCGATGCGTTTTCTCCTAGTCTTCCCCCTCCAACGCTGCAGGCAGCGATGCTTTTTCTCCTAGCATTCCCCCTCCAACACTGCAGGCAGCGATACGTTTTCCCCTAGCCTTCCCTCTCCATCACTGCAGGCAACGATACGTTTTCTCCTAGCCTTCCCGCACCAATCCTGCAGGCAGCGATACGTTTTCCCCTAGCCTTCCCTCTCCAACACTGCAGGCAGCGATACGTTTTCTCCTAGCCTTCCAGCACCAACCCTGCAGGCAGCGATACGTTTTCTCCTAGCCTTCCCGCACCAACCCTGCAGGCAGCGATACGTTTTCCCCTAGCCTTCCCTCTCCAACACTGCAGGCAGCGATACGTTTTCTCCTAGCCTTCCAGCACCAACCCTGCAGGCAGCGATACGTTTTCTCCTAGCATTCCCCCACCAACGCTGCAGGCAGCGATACGTTTTATCCTAGCATTCCAGCACCAACCCTGCAGGCAGCGATACGTTTTCTCCTAGCCTTCCCGCACCAACCCTGCAGGCAGCGATACGTTTTCCCCTAGCCTTCCCTCTCCAACACTGCAGGCAGCGATACGTTTTCTCCTAGCCTTCCAGCACCAACCCTGCAGGCAGCGATACGTTTTCCCCTAGCCTTCCGCCTCCAACGCTGGCGATACGTTTTCTCCCAGCCTTCCCCCTCCAACGCTGCAGGCAGCGATACGTTTTCTCCTAGCATTCCCCCACCAACGCTGCAGGCAGCGATACGTTTTATCCTAGCATTCCAGCACCAGCGCTGTGCTCCGTTCAGTACAAGTTCTGTCCTTCTCTGCCTTCATGTACTCTCCTCCACGGATCTGATAGAACTGGGTAAGTGCAGTGGCGATTTTAGCTTGTAAATCTTGGTGGGGCAAGCCACTACACAACACAACACAACCACTACACAACACAATACAACCACAACACAACCACTACACAACCACAGCACAACCACAACACAACCACTACACAACACAACACAACCACTACACAACCACAACACAACACAACCACTGCACAACACAACCACTACACAACACAACCACTACACAACACAACACAACCACAACACAACCACAACACAACCACAACACAACACAACCACAACACAACCACTACACAACACAACACAACCACTACACAACACAATCCCCCACTACACAACACAACACAACCACTACACAACACAACCACTACACAACACAACACAACACAACACAACCACAACACAACCACTACACAACCACTACACAACACAACCACTACACAACACAACACAACCACTACACAACACAACCACTACACAACACAACCACTACACAACACAACCACAACACAACCACTACACTACACAACACAACCACACTGCACAACACAACCACTACACAACACAACCACTACACAACACAACCACTACACAACCACAACCACAACACAACACAACACAACCACCACTCAACACAACCACTACACAGCACAACCACTACACAACACAACACAACACAACCACTACACAACACAACCACAACACAACCACTACACAACCACTACACAACACAACACAACCACTACACAACACAACCACTAAACAACACAACACAACCACTACACAACACAACCACTACACAACCACTACACTACACAACACAACCACAACACAACCCCATACACAACACAACACAACCACTACACAACACAACCACTACACAACCACAACATAACACAACCACTACACAACACAACCACTACACAACCACGACATAACACAACCACTACACAACACAACCACTACACAACCGCAACACAACACAACACAACCACTACACAACACAACACAACCACTACACAACACAAAACTAAACAATAAAGTAATTTCACTATAACGGTGACAAATGATGCCCACAAACTGTTAGGGCCTACATAAAGCTGTCCCATCAGCAGAGTCCCAACAGCAGTCCAAAAATCTTACCACTGCTACACCTGGCAATCAACGGAGCCTTGTCTTGCACCGAAACAGTTCATTCAGCCTCATTTACTGCATTTAAAAAAACATAGCTGATATGGCTGACTTGCTTAAACAAATGTGGTTTCTACTGACAATTGAGATGTTCAAACTATGGCATAAGGGAACAACATGCGGATAAGAGGCAATCTGTTATTTCGACATTAATGAACGAGCTAGGACAGACGTAGTCAATACAACTATTTGTTCAGCACTTTTGAAATGTACAGTTACAGAATTCAGAACATGGGCTGCTCTTACAGTATTCTACCTGTACACCAAGTCAGAACCATATGATAAATAAAGGGGGCATATAAGCAGAGAATGAAAGATCTTACAATAAGGAGTTCCAGAAAGAGGTTCCTGACTTGGAATTCCGAGTTGGATGACCGCTCAAAATTTATTTTCCCAGTCGGAGCTACTTTTCAGTTGTCTTGAACTTGCTGAACCCTGAGATTTCCCAGTTCCAAGTTTCCAGTTGTTTTGAACGCGGCAGGAGTCATGCTGGATTGACAGCATGGCCAAAGTTGAATGTTTATCATTTTAACCTTGGAAAAGATACCCTTAAACTCAGACTTGGACCACACACCCACTGCACTGAATAGAAGGCTAGTGGTTGCTTTGCAATGCTTGCAGTCAGCCACTGATTCCTTCCAAACTAATCATTGTTGAATTTGCGATTTCCAACTTGTGTAATGTTTATGTCCAATGGCCGATGAGCACTAACACGTTTTATCAATAATTTATCTTCTGAATTTATTTTCATATGACAAGGATTGAAAAGGATTTGCCAGTAGATTGTCGACTTGATTCATGACGATATGATGACTGCTAGCTTGCTAACTAAGATTTTGAAAGTATGATGTAGACATGATCTGTCCAATCAAAGCATTGACATAATTGTATCTGTGACCAATGACCTTGAGCCTTCTTGGATGGATACTTCTACTGTAACTCTATGGCAGCACCCAAGGGGCTTGAATTTTCAAGCTCTACCCCTAGACTTGGTGGTGACGTAGTGTTCCCATGAGTGACAGAACACTGAGCCAATCATGGCGCAACTAGAGAACATTACCAACCCCTATGCTCTGTATTTACCATTAGCTACCCCAGCACCACAGAAAGCACTTAGCTGGGGTAGCAAAAGAAAGGAAAAAATAATGTTTTTATACGGCTTTATCAACTCAAAGATTTTTCTTTTTCTTTTCTTTTTTAAAATTTTGCAAACTTATATGTGACACATATTATTGCCAAAATAACATGCAAACAGGCAACAAACCTTTTTTTAGTGAGGCTCAAAACAGATGGCTCTGCCCCACCTGCCCTGAATGACGGGTCGTCACTGGATTAGTAATACTAGTTCTGCAGAGGAAAGGCTATTACTTTCTTAGTTAGGCCCACACCTGTATCCTGTCATTTACAGCTACATCTGTGAATGGAAGTGGACAAGGCCACATGGGAAAGGAGCAGCACTTCTGGAATGGGCCTCAGCCCTAACACCATTTGTCTGCAGCTGCTTCCATCTCCCAAGCTGTTTTACTGTGACATGACCAATGCATTCTCTCTCCAACTACAACTTCCATTTTCTGTTGAGTGAAAGATAATCATTTTGATGTTGATACCTTACTCTCAACTACAATACGTCCTCATGACGTTTTGAAAAGAAGCCTTTTGAGTCTGTATGGGATAGGGGTTTGTAGACACGGGTTGGTTTTCAATTTCTCTTGCACTGGTTGGGGCTTGTTGTTGGACCACGTCTCTCTCTCTCTCTGTCTGTTTATAACATAAAGATTATAAAGAGATCAGCTCTGTCAGGTCTCCAACAGCGAAAGGTTTGTGTCTTTAAGACGTCCTGGATGTCACACTGTTTGGTGTGTGTGTGTGTGTGTGTGTGTGTGTGTGTGTGTGTGTGTGTGTGTGTGTGTGTGTGTGTGTGTGTGTGTGTGTGTGTTGTAGTAGTACAGAGCTAGATCACCCACAGGGCTCTGTTAGTGTTATTCTTCCCCTTACCTTGTTCTCAGACTATGATCATGAGCTTTGGCCAAACAAACAGAAAAACATAATTTGTTATTCCTGAAATACTATCTCCCTGGTCCTCTAATCCAAGGTCACATTGCCTTGAGATGGACGTTAAGACATGGGGGCAATTCCTGATAATCTTTTGGTGTAGTCACTATGTACCCTAGTCTAAAGGAGTGGACTATATAGGGAATAGGGTGCCATTTGGGAAGCAGCCCTGGATTGTGGTGTCTACTGTCTGTCTGTGCATTACAACTGGGTCAGAGAAACCAGCCCCTCGGTCCCTCACCACTGGGTCTGACTCCTCATAAATCAGAGAAATTATTTTTATTGGCCTCACACGTTTCCCTGACTCAGTTCTCTCTAACCACACTCTGTAGTGGAGGTACAGTAACCAGTACAGTAACTAGTACAGTAATCTGGGTTCAAAATAATTTCAAATACTTTATCTGGACTTGATTGAACTTGCCTGGATGGCACAATGGAACCAATAGAATAGTCACAAGAGTGCAAAACTCACAAGTCTGGCACTCTAGGCAGACAAGAGAAAACACTCATTTTTAAAAGAGTTCAAATAGTATTTGAACCCAGGTCTGACTCTGGTCCACTAGCAGAATTTGGAGGGTTAGAGCATTGTGAAACCCAGAGCAGGAGGGTCTCTTCTCAGGCCCAGTGTCACGCGGGACTAGGTGTGTGTGCAGGAATCAGACGCAGAGAGAGAGTAACAAAGTAAAGTGCTTTACTATTGCACACCAAACTGATAAGCCCAATACAATACAGGGCGCAGGACACTATACCAGACAACCCAAAACCACAGGGTGTCCAGTATAGAAAATAAAATACACCACGACCTAATATGTAAACACGTAACAAAAGACAATCCCGCACAAAACAAGGGCGGGTCAAACTACTACATATAGGGAAGCTAATTAAACCAAAATACACACAGGTGAAACTAATAAGACAAAACCAACAGACAAACGAAAAAGGGATCGGTAGCGGCTAGTAGGACGGTGACGACGACCGCCGAGCACCGCCTGAACAGGCAGGGAAGCCAACTTCGGGGGAAGTCGTGACACCCAGCTCCAGCACCCACAGCCTTCCAACCAGCCAGGCAGGTAGGGACACACATGGATGAGAAGGAACTGTAATGAAAGTAGCACAAGTACAGGAAGCTGCTCAGGTGACAGGTTTACGAGTTACATCTTCCTCTTCCTCCCTCCCTCCTTCTCCTCCTCTCTCTTCTTACTCTGTTCTCTCCCTCTCCCTCCCTCCTCCTCTTCTCTCTCTCCCTCTCTCTCTTCCTCTTCCTCACTCCTCCTCTTCTGTCCTTCTCTTCTTCACCGCTCTGTTACTAGCTTCTCTTCAGCCCTCTTTCTCTCTCCTCTTCCTCTATTCTCTATCCTCCTCTCCCTCATGTTCCTCCTTTTCCTCCCTTCTTCTCCTTTCTCCTCTATCTCTCATTTACCTCTCCTTTCCTCTTCTCTTCTCTCCCTCTACCCTCTTCCTCCCACCTCATACTCTCTCTTCTTCCTCTCTACCTCTTGATCTTCCTCTCTTCTCTACCTCTCTCCTCTTCCTTTCCTCCCTCTTCCTCTCTCCTTTTCTTCTCTCCTCTTGGCTGAAAACAAGCCAAGGAATCATCCGTTTGTAAAGCAAACACAGCAGGATCTGTGTGAGCAAAAAGCCAAGCCTAGAGACTGGAGAAATAGTGTAATGGCCTAATGCCCAGTGTGTGTGTGTGTGTGTGTGTGTGTGTGTGTGTGTGTGTGTGTGTGTCCAGGAGCATCAGGTGGGAGTGTGAGCAGGGAGGGGAAAGGTTGAGGTTGACCCCTCAGAGGCACATAGCATTGGTGGGATTGTATGCATCACAAATGCCACCCTATTTATGTGCACTACTTTTGACCAGAACTCATAAATCTCTTGTCAAAGTAGTGCACCTTTTAAAGAAATAGGGTGGCTGTCTGTGCTGAATCATGGTAATTGTCTCTTCAATGTGTCTGTGAGCATATGGAAAGGTTTAGCAGACACAGAACATACAGTATATCCTTATAGAGACACAACATACAGTATATCATGATAGAGGCCAGAATAATACAGAATGACATGAAACATTCTGATCTGATCTCTGTATTCATACCTTGACCTCTCTGGTCTACATAGTACATCTGACCTGTATAGTCATATCACGACCTCTCTGTGTAATACCACACATTCCAAAGATCGTTCCAGAAAATGAAGAGGCTGTGTGCGTGCGTGCGTGTATGCGTGCGTGGGTGTGTGTGTGCGTGCGTGTCTGCGTGCGTGCGTGGGTGTGTGCGCGTTTACGTTGATTGTGTTACAGTTTGTGTATGCTGAATACAATTTGACACAAAGACATGCTCTCTCAGGCTTTTGAGGAATGTGATGTTTGAATTTAAATATGAATTGAAGTTAGCACAGTTGAATTTAAATATGTATTGAAGTTAGCACAGTTGAATTTAAATATGTATTGAAGTTAGCACAGTTGAATTTAAATATGTATTGAAGTTAGCACAGTTTAATTTAAATATGAATTGAAGTTAGCACAGTTATAATTATATATGTATTGAAGTTAGCACAGTTATAATTATATATGAATTGAACTTAGCACAGTTATAATTATATATGAATTGAACTTAGCACAGTTATAATTATATATGAATTGAACTTAGCACAGTTATAATTATATATGAATTGAAGTTAGCACAGTTATAATTATATATGAATTGAACTTAGCACAGTTATAATTATATATGAATTGAAGTTAGCACAGTTGAATTTAAATATGAATTGAAGTTAGCACAGTTGAATTTAAATACGAATTGAAGTTAGCACAGTTTAATTTAAATATGAATTGAAGTTAGCACAGTTGCATTTAAATATGAATGGAAGTTAGCAGAGGGTTATAGAGAAGCAGGGAGAGATGTAGGGAGGGAGAGAGAGCAGGGAGGAACAGAAAGGGAGCACCCTCAGTGGGGTTGAAATAAACACCTTCATCCATTTTTCAGGGAAAAGCAGAGATGAGGCAAAGCTTGAAAATCAGATGCTCTTGCCGACCCTGCTCAGGTGTTTATTTTACACCTGCTATGTTAGGTTAGCGAGGGAGGGAGACAGGGGGACAGGAAGAGAGAGGGAGTGGGGGGGTAGAGAAAGTGGGAGAGAGGGTTCAGAAGTTTACTTCTCATAATGAATCTGCATCAACAGCTTTTTGTGTGAAATATCACTCTTGTCATCAAACCTGATGCTGACTTTAGTATTCTCACCCTGTCATTAAACTCATTGTGATATGATTTGCATGGGTTTTGGACCTGACAGTTACAGGCTGTGACTTGTTAGCTGTCAACTCAGCTCTCTCTTGGTACAGTAACATGGACAGTATCTGAGCCGTGCAGTACTGACTAGTGGGTATACTTGACCCTTTCAGCCACAGATCTAGTATCAGCATACCCCTCCAAATCGTATTCCTTAACCATCAGAGTGGAAGAATAGAAACTGACCTTGATCAGCGTCTAGGTGTTCCTACTCTGTTTCCTTCCTAACCGTCTGACAGACTGAGACAAGGTCTACAGACCAAGTGGCCCCCTATTCCCTACATAGTGCCCTATGGCCCCCTATTCCCTACATAGTGCCCTATGACCCCCTATTCCCTACATAGTGCCCTATGACCCCTATTCCCTACATAGTACCCTATGGGCTCTGGTCAAAAGTTGTGCACTATAAAAGTAATAGGCTGCCGTTTGGGACACATTCAAGGTCAGCGCAAAGGTCAGGGGTCAGACGTTATGAGGTCATGAGTGAGCTCCAGTGTTCCGGGGGACCCCCTGTTACTCTGACCAACACAGTACTCAATCAAGCCCCCCCTACATGACCAATAACTTGCATAGGCAGACAAAGAGGCTACTATTTCTCGTGTGTGTGTGTGTGTGCCTGCGTGCGTGCGTGCGTGTGTGTGTGTGTGTGTGTGTGTGTGTGTGTGTGTGTGTGTGTGTGCCTGCGTGCGTGTGTGTGTGTGCCTGCGTGCGTGCGTGCGTGCGTGTGCGTGTGCGTGTGCGTGTGTGTGTGTGTGTGTGCCTGCGTGCGTGTGTGTGTGTGCCTGCGTGCGTGCGTGTGTGTGTGTGTGTGTGTGTGTGTGTGTGTGTGTGTGTGTGTGTGTGTGTGCCTGCGTGCGTGCGTGCGTGTTTTCTTGCCCCATCATAGGAAGCCAGCCTGTCTGTTAGACACAGTCACATATCTATGTGCTGATATCATGGGGTAGAGTGCAGATAGCAGACCTCTATTATACTGAATGAGATTTAGATCACTGGACTCTTTGTCTGCTAAACGGCTGACTCAACTCCTCCATGCCACCCCACGGGCTGGAGGGAGGGGGGGGGGGGGGGATTTAGGGAGGGAATGAAAAACAGAGAAAGAAAGAGGGAGTGATGAATGGATGAAGGCTGTCTAGAGGTAGAAATAAGCATTTTCTGTTTTTTGCCAGATAGTGAGAAAGTCACTCTTCTCTTCCTCATCTTACTCCTCTTCAATGGACAGATGGTTGACTGCATGTTCACTAGTCTACAGGTCAGGCCTGTGTATTAGAGTGGGAACCAGCTAGTCTACAGGCCAGACCTGTGTATCAGAGGGGGACGCAGCTAGTCTACAGGTCAGGCCTGTGTATTAGAGTGGGAACCAGCTAGTCTACAGGCCAGACCTGTGTATCAGAGGGGGACGCAGCTAGTCTACAGGTCAGGCCTGTGTATCAGAGGGGGACGCAGCTAGTCTACAGGTCAGACCTGTGTATCAGAGGGGGACGCAGCTAGTCTACAGGTCAGGCCTGTGTATCAGAGGGGGAACCAGCTAGTCTACAGGCCAGGCCTGTGTATCAGAGGGGGATGCAGCTTGTCTACAGGCCAGGCCTGTGTGTCAGAGGGGAGAGCAGCTAGTCTGCAGGTCAGGCCTGTGTATCAGAGGGGGACGCAGCTAGTCTACAGGCCAGGCCAGTGTATCAGAGGGGGATGCAGCTAGTCTGCAGGCCAGGCCTGTGTGTCAGAGGGGAGAGCAGCTAGTCTAGCTAGTCTGGACGCAACCTTGGTTGTGTGTCCCTGCCCTGTGCCTGCAATAGTGGTGGACAAATGATGTTGTGTTTACCTGCTGGTATGTCACCTTCCTCTCCCACGTGTAGACTGCACCTTCAGTCAGTGTGGAGATGTGCAGGACAACAGGAGAGGGGCAGTAGAGGACAACAGGAGAGGGGCAGTAGAGTACAGTACTTTTACACTATGTATTAGTGCCGAGGAATACTGATATCCAGTGTTGCCCGATTCTATTGTAAACTCAATCAGAGGCAAAATCATACTCAATATTCTCTAATGTAATCCAATTGAGCAGGACATTCCCCAATCTGGCAACCGCTGTTATCAGCTGTCCTGATGATGTTGTGCTGTCCAAACATTCTCTCTCTCTCTCTCTCTCTCTCTCTCTCTCTCTCTCTCTCTCTCTCTCCCCCTCTCTCTCTCTCTCTCTCTCCCCCTCTCTCTCTCTCTCTCCCCTCTCTCTCTCTCTCTCTCCCTCTCTCTCTCTCTCTCTCTCTCTCTCTCTCTCTCTCTCTCTCTCTCTCTGGGAGATGACAACATTCACACTGGAATTGGAATCTGAGCTGTGGAGGGGGGGGGGGGGGAGTGAGGGGAGGTGAGAAGGGGAAGGGAAGGGCGAGGGGAGATGTATTTGACCGTTTAAAAACAATACAACCACATGCGGATATCATGTAATTAAAATAATTTAGTTTGACACAAAAAAAGAATGGGAAAAACAACTAGATATTGTGTGTGGTGAATACACTGTCCTCTCTCCATCATGTGTACATGTGCGTTCAGGTATCTGATGACTGGGAGGCTTGTGTCGTCATAGCTACCTACAGATAACATTGAGAATTTTAAGATTCAGGTGCCACGAGGTAAATCAACTCTCTTTTGACTCACTCCAGATGAGATGTCGATATCTTATTGTCTGACCAAAGAGCAAACCACCCACCCATAACATCTGTCTCTCCAGAGCAGTCCAGTTTCTGATGACTGGGAGGCTTGTGTCGTCATAGCTACCTACAGATAACATCTGTCTCTCCAGAGCAGTCCAGTTTCTGATGACTGGGAGGCTTGTGTCGTCATAGCTACCTACAGATAACATCTGTCTCTCCAGGGCAGTCCAGTTTCTGATGACTGGGTGGCTTGTGTCGTCATAGCTACCTACAGATAACATCTGTCTCTCCAGAGCAGTACAGTTTCTGATGAACAGACTGGGTTGTTTCCTTCTTATTGTCTGTGGATGTATTAAGTGTGGATGTGCATGTCCATTCCACCTGATAGTACATGGAAGAGTCTGGAACAGGCTAGATAGGAACCATCCCTTAGAGAGCAGTGGGCTGAGAGAGCAGTGGGCTGAGAGAGCAGTGGGCTGAGAGAGCAGTGGGCTGAGAGACTGAGGGAGCAGTGGGCTGAGAGAGCAGTGGGCTGAGAGTCTGAGAGAGCAGTGGGCTGAGAGACTGAGAGAGCAGTGGGCTGAGAGAGCAGTGGGCTGAGAGAGCAGTGGGCTTGGAGACTGAGAGAGCAGTGGGCTGAGAGAGCAGTGGGCTCGAAAGACAGACAAAGAGAACATTGTCTCTTTCTCTTCGGAGAGACGATGGGGCGAGCTGATATGGACAGCTTATCTGAATGCTTTACCTATGAGGCAGCAGTGAAACAGACTCACTCGTGTGTGTGTGTGTGTGTGTGTGTGTGTGTGTGTGTGTGTGTGTGTGTGTGTGTGTGTGTGTGTGTGTCTACTGTAATCCCAGGGATCATGTAGCACCTGGGAAAGGCTCGCTGTGTAAACACACACACAAAACATACACACACAACCATCTTCATCCCTCCCCTCAGAGAAAGAGAGAGCTAGGAGAGATAACACACAGGGGAGGGAGGGAGGGGTGTAGGATTGGAATTCCCAATTCTATATCCCTTGGGGTTCACACCTCACCACTTTTTCCACCTTTTAGTCAGATTAATGAAAAATATGAATGTATTTGTCCTAACATTGGAATATGGTGGGCTTCTCTTTCTCAACTTCTAATGGTAGGTGCCAAAGTACACTCTTTAAGAAAAAATATGTTTTTATTTTTCTTCCAGTTATGTAGGATCCACTTGGTTCTTTGTGTGATGTTACATTTGTGTTTGTTTGCTTTCCTTAGTGTGCTAGCCTGTTAGCCTGTTAGCATGTTAGCCGGCTACTTTGTTAGCCTGTCAGCCTGTGTGTGTTTTTTAGTCTTTACTCGCTAAACTGTAGTAGTGTCATATTGTGATCAGACGAGTAAACTGTAGTAGTGTCATATTGTGATCAGACTAGTAAACTGTAGTAGTGTCATATTGTGATCAGACTAGTAAACTGTAGTAGTGTCATATTGTGATCAGACTAGTAAACTGTAGTAGTGTCATATTGTGATCAGACTAGTAAACTGTAGTAGTGTCATATTGTGATCAGACTAGTAAACTGTAGTAGTGTCACATTGTGATCAGACTAGTAAACTGTAGTAGTGTCATATTGTGATCAGACTAGTAAACTGTAGTAGTGTCATATTGTGATCAGACTAGTAAACTGTAGTAGTGTCATATTGTGATCAGACGAGTAAACTGTAGTAGTGTCATGTGATCAGACGAGTAAACTGTAGTAGTGTCATATTGTGATCAGACTAGTAAACTGTAGTAGTGTCATATTGTGATCAGACTAGTAAACTGTAGTAGTGTCACTGTGATCAGACGAGTAAACTGTAGTAGTGTCATATTGTGATCAGACTAGTAAACTGTAGTAGTGTCATATTGTGATCAGACTAGTAAACTGTAGTAGTGTCACTGTGATCAGACTAGTAAACTGTAGTAGTGTCATATTGTGATCAGACTAGTAAACTGTAGTAGTGTCATATTGTGATCAGACTAGTAAACTGTAGTAGTGTCATATTGTGATCAGACTAGTAAACTGTAGTAGTGTCATATTGTGATCAGACGAGTAAACTGTAGTAGTGTCATATTGTGATCAGACTAGTAAACTGTAGTAGTGTCATATTGTGATCAGACTAGTAAACTGTAGTAGTGTCATATTGTGATCAGACTAGTAAACTGTAGTAGTGTCATATTGTGATCAGACTAGTAAACTGTAGTAGTGTCACATTGTGATCAGACTAGTAAACTGTAGTAGTGTCATATTGTGATCAGACTAGTAAACTGTAGTAGTGTCATATTGTGATCAGACGAGTAAACTGTAGTAGTGTCATATTGTGATCAGACGAGTAAACTGTAGTAGTGTCATGTGATTAGACGAGTAAACTGTAGTAGTGTCATATTGTGATCAGACTAGTAAACTGTAGTAGTGTCATATTGTGATCAGACTAGTAAACTGTAGTAGTGTCACTGTGATCAGACGAGTAAACTGTAGTAGTGTCATATTGTGATCAGACTAGTAAACTGTAGTAGTGTCATATTGTGATCAGACTAGTAAACTGTAGTAGTGTCACTGTGATCAGACTAGTAAACTGTAGTAGTGTCATATTGTGATCAGACTAGTAAACTGTAGTAGTGTCATATTGTGATCAGACTAGTAAACTGTAGTAGTGTCATATTGTGATCAGACTAGTAAACTGTAGTAGTGTCATATTGTGATCAGACTAGTAAACTGTAGTAGTGTCACATTGTGATCAGACTAGTAAACTGTAGTAGTGTCATATTGTGATCAGACTAGTAAACTGTAGTAGTGTCATATTGTGATCAGACTAGTAAACTGTAGTAGTGTCATATTGTGATCAGACTAGTAAACTGTAGTAGTGTCATATTGTGATCAGACTAGTAAACTGTAGTAGTGTCACTGTGATCAGACTAGTAAACTGTAGTAGTGTCACATTGTGATCAGACTAGTAAACTGTAGTAGTGTCATATTGTGATTTGTCTGTAGATGTCTGTACTTCCTCTGTGTTCAGTGTGCAACAAATCAAATACAAATCCTCTCTATATTCCTTCCTGCTGAAATGGAAACGTTATTGTCAGAGATTTGATACAGTAACACACAATTATGATTTGTATTGCTTGAAAAGCGTGTTTTTATTTCTAATAAAGCAGTTTGAAGACAGAGTGCCTCAGGGGAATTAGAATCCAGGTCACATCATGTTGCATCTCAAATGGCATCCTGTTCCCTATATAGTGCACTACTACCCTGTGGGCCCTTATCTACAGTAGTGCACTACTACCCTGTGGGCCCTTATCTACAGTAGTGCACTACTACCCTGTGGGCCCTTATCTACAGTAGTGCACTACTACCCTGTGGGCCCTTATCTACAGTAGTGCACTACTACCCTGTGGGCCCTTATCTACAGTAGTGCACTACTACCCTGTGGGCCCTTATCTACAGTAGTGCACTACTACCCTGTGGGCCCTTATCCACAGTAGTGCACTACTACCCTGTGGGCCCTTATCTACAGTAGTGCACTACTACCCTGTGGGCCCTTATCAACAGTAGTGCACTCTAAAGTTAATAGGGTGTCATTTGGTACATTGCCATAGTGTGTATCATACAGAGTAGTTTGCCAGTCATGTTAGTGCAGGTGCTGAGTTGGCTGGCTTCACACCCTCCCAGTTCCTCACTGTAACACCGTTCTCACTGAGCTGGTGGTCTGCTCTGCTTGTTTTAAAGACCAGGGGGACTCGCTGTTAAACAAACTATAATCTGCTAGTCCACTCATCAGTGGAGCGTTCTCTCTCGCTCTCTGGCACACACACACACACACACGCACGCACGCACGCACACACACACACACTGCCTTGCATTGCACTTCTAACAAGGTGTGAAATGTATCTTCTGGGGTAAACTGTGTTTGTCAAGGCAGTGTGTGATTGTAAAGATGTTTTATGTGGGCTAGGTCAGCTAACTCAGACACACATTCCTCCCACTAGTTACATCTCAGATGGCACCCTATTCCTTATCTAGTGCACTACTTTAGACCAGGTCAAAGGTAGTGTTGTGCAGTATATAGGGAATATCTGTCTCTGAGCCTCTCTCTCTCTGAGCCTCTCTCTCTCTGAGCCTCTCTCTCTCTGAGCCTCTCGTCTCTGAGCTTCTGTCTCTGAGCCACTGTCTCTGAGCCTCTTGTCTCTGAGCCTCTTGTCTCTGAGCCTCTGTCTCTGAGCCTCTGTCTCTGAGCCTCTGTCTCTGAGCCTCTGTCTCTGAGCCTCTGTCTCTGAGCCTCTGTCTCTCAGCCTCTGTCTCTGAGCCTCTGTCTCTGAGCCTCTGTCTCTGAGCCTCTGTCTCTGAGCCTCTGTCTCTGAGCCTCTGTTTATGAGCCTCTGTCTCTGAGCCTCTGTCTCTGCTTTGAAATGCTGATGGGCTTTCTCTTTATGACTGTGTTCCGGATATTATGCAGAAGTACACAACTCATAAAATAGAACTACCAATCTACTACAACTCTACAGCTGACCAGTCTTTGTTATGAGTGGCATCTTTGTCCATGCAGCTGGTTTTGATCTCAACTCTAGATCTCAACTCAAGTCTAAGTTTTTACCCCACCCTGTTTTGTTGTGGCATTATCAGCTGTGTGTGTGTGTGTGTGTGTGTGTGTTTCTCCTGGGGAGGATAGCATGGACACCTCTCTCTCCCCTCCCTGTTTGTCTTGGCATGGAGACATACATTACATACATAAATACATACATACATGCATAACATACATACATACATACATACATACAGACACGCATACATACAGACACGCATAACATACATGCATACATACATGCATAACATACATACATACATACATACATACATACAGACACGCATACATACATGCATACATACATGCATAACATACATACATACATACATACATACAGACACGCATACATACAGACACGCATAACATACATGCATACATACATGCATAACATACATACATACATACATACATACATACAGACACGCATACATACATGCATGCAGGCAGGCTAGCACTCAGGCTATCTCAGGCTAGCACCGTTAGGGTGTTCCCTATACTGGTCTACTTCATACTACCAAACAGTGCTGTTATTTGGCAAGATTGACAAGAAAGTATTTGGGAAGTATTGTCCAGCAATCCATGGCTAAAGCATTCACCATGCTGCTACCCTATCCCACTCACTCTCTCTCTCTCTCTCTCTCTCTCTCTCTCTCTCTCTCTCTCTCTCTCTCCCTCCCTCCCTCTCTCTCTCTCTCTCGCTCTCTTTTTCTCTCTCTCTCTTTTTTTTCTCTCTCTCTCCCTCCCCCTTTCTCCTTCTCCCTCCCTCTCTCTCTCTCTCACTCTCTCTCTCTCTCTCTCCCCCTCCCTCTCTCTCTCCCCCTCTCTCTCTCTCCCCCTCTCCTTCTCTCCCTCTCCTTTATTTATGCTTTATAGGCATGGGAAACATATGTTAACATTGCCAAAGCAAGTATATAATATGCAAATGTAAAATAACCAATAAAAATGAACAGTAAACATTACACTCACAGTGTCACGCCTGCTCCCGCTCCCCATCCCTGACGCTCGAGGGCGCCAGGCTACCCGTCATTACACGCAGCCGAGCTCATTGGACTCACCTGGACTCCTTCACGTTGTTGATTACCCCCTGTATATCTGTATCATATGTGTGTTACCTGTGTCTGCATTCATTGTTGTTATATGTTCCTCTCCAGACTCTGTTCCTGTTCCATTTCATGTCCGTCAGCTATTTAACCTTCACTCCCTGTACCTGCTTCTCATCACCTGTACCTGCTTCTCATCACCTGTACCTGCTTCTCATCACCTGTACCTGCTTCTCATCTCCTGTACCTTCTTCTCATCTCCTGTACCTGCTTCTCATCTCCTGTACCTGCTTCTCATCACCTGTACCTGCTTCTCATCTCCTGTACCTTCTTCTCATCTCCTGTACCTGCTTCTCATCTCCTGTACCTGCTTCTCATCTCATGTACCTGCTTCTCATCTCCTGTACCTGCTTCTCATCACCTGTACCTGCTTCTCATCACCTGTACCTGCTTCTCATCTCCTGTACCTGCTTCTCATCTCCTGTACCTGCTTCTCATCACCTGTACCTGCTTCTCATCACCTGTACCTGCGTCTCATCTCCTCCTCGCTCCTTTTAGACAGAAGTTTCAAAATAATAAAGACATTTAAAATGTCACATTATGTATATATACAGTGTTTAAACAATGTACAAATGGTTAAAGTACAAAAGGGAAAATAAACAAACATAAATATAGGTTGTATTTACAATGGTGTTTGTTCTTCACTGGTTGCCCTTTTCTTGTGGCAACAGGTCACAAATCTTGCTGCTGTGATGGCACACTGGGAGTTCATCAAAATTGGGTTAGTTTTCAAATTCTTTGTGGATCTTTGTAATCTGAGGGAAATATGTATCTCTCTCTCTCTCTCTCTCTCTCTCTCTCTCTCTCTCTCTCTCTCTCTCTCTCTCTCTCTCACACACACACACTCACACACACACAAACACAATTAGCTTTTTAAAATGATAAACCTGGATTAGCTAACACAACGTGCTATTGGAACACAGGAGTGATGGTTGCTGATAATGGGCCTCTGTTCACCTATGTAGATATTCCATTAACAATCAGCCGTTTCCAGCTGCAAAAGTTCTTTACAACACTAGCAGTGTCTACAATGTATTTATGATCAATTTAATGGCCAAAAATTGTCCTTTTTTTTAAAAACCAGGAAATGTGTAAGTGACCCCAAACTTTTGAACGGTAGTGTATGTTGAAGAGGGTGGGGCTGAAGCTGCATCCCCGTCTCTCCCCACGGCCCTGTGGGAAGCAAAGGGTGTTTTTTTGCCAATTTTAACAGCACACTTGTTGTTTGTGTACATGGATTTTATAATGTTATAATTTTTTCCCCCCAACACCACTTTCCATCAATTTCTATAGCAGACCAAATTGAGTTGAAGGCTTTTTTGAAATCAACAAAGCTTGAGAAGACTTTGCCTTTGTTTTGGTTTGTTTGTTTGTCAATTGGGGTGTGCAGGGTGAATATGTGGTCTGTCATACGGTAATTTGGTAAAAAGCCAAATGACATTTTGCTCAGTACATAGTTTATGCTGAGGAAATGTTAGTCTGCTGTTAATGATAATGCAGAGGATTTTCACATTGGGGTTATTGGGGTCAAATGTGTCCCCACTTTTGTGGATTGGGGTGATCAGTCCAAATATTGGGGAAGATGCCAGAGCTAAGCATGATGTTAAAAGAGTTCAAGTATAGCCAATTGGAATTTGTTGTCTGTATATTTTATCATATCATTGAGGATACCATCAACACCACAGGCCGTTTTGGGGTTGGAGGGTTTGTATTTTGTCCTGTAGTTCAATGTAATTGGCCAATCCAGTGTGTTCTAGTAGTCTTTAATAGTTGATTCTAAGATTTGTATTTGATCATGTATATATTTTTGCTGCATGTTCTTTGTTATAGAGCCAAAAAGATTGGGGAAGTGGTTTACCCATACATCTCCATGTTGGATAGATAATTATTTGTGTTGTTGTTTGTTTAGTGTTCTCCAATTTTCCCAGAAGTGTTTAGAGTCTAAGGATTCTTCAATTACATTGAGCTGATTTCAGACGTGCTGTTCCTTTTCCCATAGTATATTTCTGTATTGTTTTAGTGATTCACCACAGTGAACTGTCCCTTCCTCTATCAAGGATGAGTGCCAGCAAAGACAACCAGTTGGTTGACTTGGCAGGCCTCTCTCTCTCTCTCTCTCTCTCTCTCTCTCTCTCTCTCTCTCTTGCTCTCTCTCTTTATTCCCTCCCTCTCTCCATCTATGCTCTCTCTCTCTCTCTCGTTCTCTCTCTCTCGCTTGTTCTCTCTCTCTCTCTTGTTCTCTCTCTCTCGTTATTCCCTCCCTCTCTCCATATATGCTCTCTCTCTCTCTCTCTCTCTCTCTCTCTCTCTCTCTCTCTCTCTCTCTTTCCTCTCTCTCTCCATCTATGCTATCTCTCTCTCTCTCTCGTTCTCTCTCTCTCTTTATTCCCTCCCTCTCTCCATATATGCTATCTCTCTCTCTCTCTCTCGTTCTCTCTCTCTCTCTTTATTCCCTCTCTCTCTCCATCTATGCTATCTCTCTCTCTCTTTATTCCCTCCCTCTCTCTCTCCATCTATGCTATCGCCTTCTCTCTCGTTCTCTCTCTCTCTCTCTCTTTAGTCCCTCCTTCCCTCTCTCCATCTATGCTATCTCTCTCACATTCTCTCTCTCTCTCTTTATTCCCTCCCTCCCTCTCTCCATCTATGCTATCTCTCTCTCTCTCGTTTTCTCTCTCTTTATTCCCCCCTCTCTCCATCTATGCTATCTCTCTCTTTCTCAATCTCTCTCGTTCTCTCTCTCTCTCTTTATTCCCTCCCTCTCTCCATCTATGCTATCTCTCTCTCTCGTTCTCTCTCGTTCTCTCTCTCTCTCTTTATTCCCTCCCTCTCTCCATCTATGCTATCTCTCTCTTTCTCAATCTCCCTCCCTTCCCCCCTCTCTTTCACAGTTAGGCCATTAGACCACATTACCTCCCTGGTTGGTCCATGTTTCCTGCCAGGGCCAGCTGTAGGCCATGGACTGGGAAACGAATCTCTTTGCTTGGTGGAAGACAGCATGTCAACAATTCCTGTTTCAGTGACTAAACACACACACACACACACACACTCACACACACACACACACACACACACACACACACACACACACACACACACACACAAACACACACACATGCTGGTGGGAGTGCCCTGTAGCTGAGAAGAATGTGTGTATCTAGTAGGTATATCAATAACAAATCGTGTCTTGGTGTTTCACTGCTGTCCCCCTGGTTCAGGAACTCAATGTGTTTCACTGCTGAGTCCTCCTGGTTCAGGAACTCAATGTGTTTCACTGCTGTGTCCCCCTGGTTCAGGAACTCAATGTGTTTCACATGTTTGACCCAGTGGGTTTGAACCTGGCTCGTCTGACTGTTTCCTAAACAGCACCATATTCCCTACGCAGGGCACTACTTTTGACCGGGGCCGTTTGGGACACAGTCCGAGTGTTTGGACATTGAGCTAAAGCCTACTCTTTGGGCCAAAATTTGTTTTGGGTCTACCCAGTTTCCTTTTGATTTTAACTGACCTTATCAACATAATCAACTTTCATCACTGGAACATGCAGTCTCCCACTGGAACATACAGCCTCCCACTGGAACATACAGCCTCCCACTTGAACGTACAGCCTCACACTGGAACATACAGCCTCACACTGGAACATACAGCCTCCCACTGGAACATACAGCCTCCCACTGGAACATACAGCCTCACACTGGAACATACAGCCTCCCACTGGAACATACAGCCTCACACTGGAACATACAGCCTCCCACTGGAACATACAGCCTCCCACTGGAACATACAGCCCCACACTGGAACATACAGCCTCCCACTGGAACATACAGCCTCCCATTGGAACATACAGCCTCCCACTGGAACATACAGCCTCCCACTGGAACATACAGCCTCCCACTGAAACATACAGCCTCCCACTGGAACATACAGCCTCACACTGGAACATACAGCCTCCCACTGGAACATACAGCCTCACACTGGAACATACAGCCTCCCACTGGAACATACAGCGTCCCACTGGAACATACAGCCTCCCACTGGAACATACAGCCTCACACTGGAACATACAGCCTCCCACTGGAACATACAGCCTCCCACTGGAACATACAGCCTCCCACTGGAACATACAGCCTCCCACTGGAACATACAGCCTCCCACTGGAACATACAGCCTCCCACTGAAACATACAGCCTCCCAATGGAACATACAGCCTCCCACTGGAACATACAGCCTCCCACTGGAACATACAGCCTCCCACTGGAACATACAGCCTCCCACTGGAACATACAGCCTCCCACTGGAACATACAGCCTCCCACTGGAACATACAGCCTCCCACTGGAACATACAGCCTCCCACTGGAACATACAGCCTCCCACTGGAGACAGTATTAATGATTCACTGAACCACCGCTACTGCAGACAGAACTGATCAACTGTTATTCATTCAAAACTTGAGGTAGAAGACTGAGTGCTGGCGTGTAGTTAACATGTCTGATAGGTAGAAGACTGAATGCTGGCGTGTAGTTAACATGTCTGCTATGTGTGTGACTGAATGCTGGCGTGTAGTTAACATGTCTGATAGGTAGAAGACTGAATGCTGGCATGTAGTTAACATGTTTGCTATGTGTTTGACTGAATGCTGGCGTGTAGTTAACATATCATAGACAGTAGGTAGAAGACTGAATGCTGGCGTGTAGTTAACATGTCTGATAGGTAGAAGACTGAATGCTGGCGTGTAGTTAACATGTCTGATAGGTAGAAGACTGAATGCTGGCGTGTAGGTAACATGTCTGATAGGTAGAAGACTGAATGCTGGTGTGTAGTTAACATGTCTGATAGGTAGAAGACTAAATGCTGGCGTGTAGTTAACATGTCTGATAGGTAGAAGACTGAATGCTGGTGTGTAGTTAACATGTTTGCTATGTGTGTGACTGAATGCTGGCGTGTAGTTAACATATCATATACATTAGGTAGAATACTGATTGCTGGCGTGTAGTTAACATGTCTGATAGGTAGAAGACTGAATGCTGGCATGTAGTTAACATGTCTGATAGGTAGAAGACTGAATGCTGGCGTGTAGTTAATATGTCTGCTATGTGTGTGACTGAATGCTGGCGTGTAGTTAATATGTCTGCTATGTTTGTGACTGAATGCTGGCGTGTAGTTAATATGTCTGCTATGTGTGTGACTGAATGCTGGCGTGTAGTTAACATGTCTGCTATGTGTGTGACTGAATGCTGGCGTGTAGTTAACATGTCATATACAGTAGGTAGAAGACTGAATGCTGGCGTGTAGTTAACATGTCTGATAGGTAGAATACTGAATGCTGGTGTGTAGTTAATATGTCTGATATGTGTGTGACTGAATGCTGGCGTGTAGTTAACATGTCTGCTATGTGTCTGTCCCCTAGTGAGTTTATTCTGAGTGCTGGACATCTCCCAGGATACGTCCCAAATGGTTCCCTATTTCCTTGGTGCACTCCTTTCTACCAGTACCAATAGGACTCAGAAGTAGTGCACTACTTTCTACCAGGACCAATAGGATTCAGAAGTAGTGCTCTACTTTCTACCAGGACCAATAGGATTCAGAAGTAGTGCTCTACTTTCTACCAGTACCAATAGGACACAGAAGTAGTGCACTACTTTCTACCAGGACCAATAGGATTCAGAAGTAGTGCTCTACTTTCTACCAGTACCAATAGGACACAGAAGTAGTGCTCTACTTTCTACCAGTACCAATAGGACACAGAAGTAGTGCTCTACTTTCTACCAGGACCAATAGGATTCAGAAGTAGTGCTCTACTTTCTACCAGGACCAATAGGACTCAGAAGTAGTGCACTACTTTCTACCAGGACCAATAGGACTCAGAAGTAGTGCACTACTTTCTACCAGGACCAATAGGACTCAGAAGTAGTGCACTACTTTCTACCAGGATCAATCGGACTCAGAGGTAATGCACTATGTAAGGGACAGTGTGTCATTTTTATTTTGTTTATTTATTTAACCAGACAAGTCAGTTAAGAACACATTCTTATTTATAATGACAGCCTAGGAACAGTGGGTTAACTGCCTTGTTCAGGGGCAGAATGACAGATTTTTAACTTGTCAGCTCGGGATTCGATCCAGCAACCTTTCAGTTACTAGTCCAACGCTCTAACCACTAGGCTACCTGCCTCCCCCCTCTAACCACTATTTGGGACGCAAGAGAGAGTAATCACGATATAATCACTAATGTCAACCAGAGAGAACTGACCGGCCGTGTGTGTGTGTGTGAACAGTGTTGCTTCCTAACTTTCCTGATGTGGTCCTCCAATGGGCTTAACAACCCACTGTCAGACAACTATATCATACAGAGAATTGACAGAGAACAACTGGTCAGAGAGTGTGTGGGCATGTGTGTGTGTGTGTGGGGGGGGGGGGGGGGGGGCATGCGTCTGTGCATATATAACATCTATCTTCTCTACCCATCCGATTATCTTCCATCTTTATGAAACATGGAGATCCTCACACACTGTCTGAGTAGCTGGCACATGAAATCAATTCAGACACAGACACAGCCTATTATTATACTGTGTGTGAGGAGAGAGGAGACCATATGAGAGGGGAGAGAGGAGACCATGGGAGAGAGGGGAGAGATTAGACCATAGGAGAGGGAGAGAGGAGACCATACGAGAGGGGGAGAGGAGACCATAAGAGAGGGGGAGAGAGTAGACCATGGGAGAGAGGGGAGAGATTAGACCATAGGAGAGGGAAGAGAGGAGACCATAGGAGAGGGAGAGAGGAGACCATAGGAGAGGGGGAGAGAGGAGACCATAGGAGAGGGAGAGAGGAGACCATAGGAGAGGGAGAGAGGAGACCATAGGAGAGGGGAGAGAGGAGACCATAGGAGAGGGAGAGAGGAGACCATAGGAGAGGGGGAGAGAGGAGACCATAGGAGAGGGAGAGAGGAGACCATAGGAGAGGGAGAGAGGAGACCATAGGAGAGGGCGAGAGGAGTCCATACGAGAGGGGGAGAGGAGACCATAAGAGAGGGGGAGAGAGTAGACCATGGGAGAGAGGGGAGAGATTAGACCATAGGAGAGGGAAGAGAGGAGACCATAGGAGAGGGAGAGAGGAGACCATAGGAGAGGGGGAGAGAGGAGACCATAGGAGAGGGAGAGAGGAGACCATAGGAGAGGGGAGAGAGGAGACCATAGGAGAGGGAGAGAGGAGACCATAGGAGAGGGAGAGAGGAGACCATAGGAGAGGAAGAGAGGAGACCATAGGAGAGGGGGTGGAATGTCTTGGCCTAGACCACTCTTTCTCACAGACATTGAATGGACATCTGGTTTCCCCTACACAGATGAGACAGAGCAGAGAGAAGGATGAGGTAGATTACGAGAGAGAGAGAGAGAGAGAGAGAGAGAGAGAGAGAGAGAGAGAGAGAGAGAGAGAGAGAGAGAGAGAGAGAGAGAGAGAGAGAGAGAGAGAGAGAGAGAGAGAGAGAGAGAGAGAGAGAGAGAGAGAGAGAGAGAGAGAGAGAGAGAGAGAGAGAGAGAGAGAGAGAGAGATGTACAATGAGCTCATGGTTAGTCCAGGTCACATGCAGAGCTGTAGGTTTATTTCCGTTGTGTTCTGAAAACAGGCAGCGGTCTAGTCCCATGTGAATAATATACTCCTGAAAGCTGACTGGGCTTTCGAATCACATCACGTTGTATTGGTCACATACACATATTTAGCAGAAGTTAATGTGGGTATATTGAAATGCATGTGTTCACCATGATGGTATGTTTCTACGTACTGGACATACGGAAGGGTTTTACTGCTTTCCCCTATCCCTTAGAGAGACAGAGATCCCTTAGAGAGACAGAGATCCCTTAGAGAGACGGAGATCCATTAGAGAGACGGAGATCCATTAGAGAGACAGAGATCCCTTAGAGAGACAGAGATCCCTTAGAGAGACAGAGATCCCTTAGAGAGACAGAGATCCCTTAGAGAGACAGAGATCCCTTACAGAGACAGAGATCCCTTAGAGAGACAGAGATCCATTAGAGAGACAGAGATCCCTTACAGAGACAGAGATCCCTTACAGAGACAGAGATCCATTAGAGAGACAGAGATCCCTTACAGAGACAGAGATCCCTTAGAGAGACAGAGATCCCTTAGAGAGACAGAGATCCCTTAGAGAGACAGAGAACCCTTAGAGAGACAGAGATCCCTTAGAGAGACAGAGATCCCTTAGAGAGACAGAGATCCCTTAGAGAGACAGAGATCCCTTACAGAGACAGAGATCCCTTAGAGAGACAGAGATCCCTTAGAGAGACAGAGATCCCTTACAGAGACAGAGATCCCTTAGAGAGACAGAGATCCCTTACAGAGACAGAGATCCCTTAGAGAGACAGAGATCCCTTAGAGAGACAGAGATCTCTTAGAGAGACAGAGATCCCTTAGAGAGACAGAGATCCCTTACAGAGACAGAGATCCCTTACAGAGACAGAGATCCCTTACAGAGACAGAGATCCCTTACAGAGACAGAGATCCCTTTCAGAGACAGAGATCCCTTTCAGAGACAGAGATCCCTTAGAGAGACAGATATCCCTTAGAGAGACAGAGATCCCTTAGAGAGACAGAGATCCCTTAGAGAGACAGAGATCCCTTAGAGAGACAGAGATCCCTTAGAGAGACAGAGATCCCTTAGAGAGACAGAGATCCCTTAGAGAGACAGAGATCCCTTACAGAGACAGAGATCGCTTAGAGAGACAGAGATCCCTTAGAGAGACAGAGATCCCTTAGAGAGACAGAGATCCCTTAGAGAGACAGAGATCCCTTAGAGAGACAGAGATCCCTTAGAGAGACAGAGATCCCTTACAGAGACAGAGATCCCTTAGAGAGACAGAGATACGTTAGAGAGACAGAGATCCCTTAGAGAGACAGAGATCCCTTAGAGAGACAGAGATCCCTTACAGAGACATAGATCCCTTAGAGAGACAGAGATCCCTTACAGAGACAGAGATCCCTTAGAGAGACAGAGATCCCTTAGAGAGACAGAGATCCCTTACAGAGACAGAGATCCCTTACAGAGACAGAGGTCCCTTACAGAGACAGAGATCCCTTAGAGAGACGGAGATCCCTTAGAGAGACGGAGATCCCTTAGAGAGACAGAGATCCCTTAGAGAGACAGAGATCCCTTAGAGAGACAGAGATCCCTTACAGAGACAGGGATCCATTAGAGAGACAGAGATCCATTAGAGAGACAGTGATCCATTAGAGAGACAGAGATCCATTAGAGAGACAGAGATCCCTTACAGAGACAGAGATCCCTTAGAGAGACACAGAGGCAGGAAGGGAGGGGGGCAGAGATGGACCAGAGAGAGACAGAGAGGCATAAAGGGAGGGGGGCAGAGATGGATCAGAGAGAGGAACAGAGGCATGGATATGCGTGCCTGTGTTTGTTGACAGTAACAAAGAGAGATTTGTCACACACCCAGCAGTTGTTTACGCTGGGTCGATTGACCTCTGTCCTCTCCCTCCCTGACCTTTAACCTCTGATCTCTAACCTCTGACCTCTTCCTTAGCGATGGAGGTCCTGGTGACGGAGCTCAACGTTCTGCTGAAGCTGCTGGACCACGAGACTCTGAGCTCTCCAACTGAGGAGAAGAAGACCTCTGTTAGGAACCTTCTGAAACATCTACAGCCCACAGGTAGGAGACTACAGACAGACAGCTACAGCCCATAGGAAGGATACTACAGACAGACAGCTACAGCCCAAAGGTAGGAGCCTACAGACAGACAGCTACAGCCCACAGGTAGGAGACTACAGACAAACAGCTATGGCCCACAGGTAGGAGACTACAGACGGGCAGCTACAGTCCACGGGTAGGAGTCGACAGACAGACAGCTACAGCCCACAGGTAGGAGACTACAGACAGAAAGACAGACAGACAGCTACAGCCCACAGGTAGGAGACAGACACACAGTCAACAGATACAGATGAAGTGACCCAGGTCTGAGACAGACAGGTATAGACAGGTAGGAACAGACAGACAGATACAGATGAAGTGACTCAGGTCTGGGACAGACAGGTACAGACAGGTAGGAACAGACAGACAGATACAGATGAAGTGACCCAGGTCTGGGACAGACAGATATAGACAGGTAGGAACAGACAGGCAGATACAGATGAAGTGACCCAGGTCTGGGACAGACAGGTATAGACAGGTAGGAACAGACAGACAGATACAGATGAAGTGACTCAGGTCTGGGACAGACAGGTATAGACAGGTAGGAACAGACAGACAGATACAGATGAAGTGACCCAGGTCTGGGAGAGACAGGTAGGAACAGACAGACAGATACAGATGAAGTGACCCAGGTCTGGGACAGACAGGTACAGACAGGTAGGAACATACAGTCAACAGATACAGATGAAGTGACTCAGGTCTGGGACAGACAGGTAGGAACAGACAGACAGTCAACAGATACATCACAGATCTAACAACATGAGCTGGTCATAAAAGTGTGTTTAATTGTTTCGTTTTCTTTCCCCCAGCGACAGGACCAGACTACTTGTACATGAACCAATCAATCTACAGGCACGGCACCAGCTTTGTGGAATCCCTCTTCGAGACCTTTGGTGAGTTTGGTTCTTGGAGCGATACTAACTTTATTTGAACAGGCAGGGCATTAAAGATTTTCCTGCAGTTTTGCCTTGCCCATAGACTACTTTCAGGTTGAGCAGCCACCTTACTTCAAGTTGTAAATTCCCAAACTTTCTCTTTAACTGTCTTCTACCTCTCTGTCCAGACTGTGACATGGGGGAGCTGAAAGACATGACAAAGGACCAGAAGCAGGACACACACACTGACACACACAGACATGACACAACAGCCTTAAAACAGGTGAGCTACACACAACACACATGTTACCGTTCCTGTGTGTTCATGTTTTTCTGTGTGTCTATGAAACAGAGAGGTGACAGAGAGGTGTGGCAGTAAGAGGAGATGACAGAGAGGTGTGGCAGTAAGAAGAGATGACAGAGAGGTATGACAGTAAGAAGAGATGACAGAGAGGTGTGGCAGTAAGAGGAGATGCCAGAGAGGTATGGCAGTAAGAGGAGATGACAGAGGGTTGTGGCAGTAAGAGGAGATGACAGAGAGGTATGACAGAGAGGTATTGCAGTAAGAGTAGATGACAGAGAGGTATGACAGTAAGAGGAGATGACAGAGAGGTATAGCAGTAAGATGAGTTGACAGAGAGGTGTGGCAGTAAGAGGAGATGACAGAGAGGTGTTGCAGTAAGAGGAGATAACAGAGGTGTTGCAGTAAGAGGAGATGACAGAGAGGTGTGGCAGTAAGAGGAGATGACAGAGAGGTGTTGCAGTAAGAGGAGATGACAGAGAGGTGTTGCAGTAAGAGGAGATGACAGAGAGGTGTTGCAGTAAGATGAGTTGACAGAGAGGTGTGGCAGTAAGAGGAGATGACAGAGAGGTGTTGCAGTAAGAGGAGATAACAGAGAGGTGTTGCAGTAAGAGGAGATGACAGAGAGGTGTGGCAGTAAGAGGAGATGACAGAGGTGTTGCAGTAAGAGGAGATGACAGAGAGGTGTTGCAGTAAGAGGAGATGACAGAGAGGTGTGGCAGTAAGAAAGATGTGACAACAGGACAGTCAATACAGATGGTTACAACCCATATTTATGTTTATTTATTTTCCATTTTGTACTTTAACATTTGCACATTGTTACAACAGTGTATACATACATAATGTGACATTTGTAATGTCTTTATTATTGTGGAACTTCTATTAGTGTAATGTTTACTGTTCATTTTTTTTGTATATTTCACTTTTGTATATGATCTACTTCACTTGCTTTGGCAATGTTGACATACGTTTCCCATGCCAATAAAGCCCCTTGAATTGTATTGGTTCTGGACTCTCTCTCTCTCTCTCTCTCTTGCTCTCGCTCTTGCTCTCGCTACAGGGCAGTTATAACAAGACTGTCCCTCAAGCTGTCAGTCACTATCACCACATCAGTCTCCTCTAAGACCTGCTACAGCTCCCCACTGAACTATTACCAGTTAGACAGATAGAGACACAAAGAGAGAGATACAGAGAAAGACATTGACATGATTTTCTGTGCACACATGCTTGTCTCTGTTGATCTATCTTCGGGAGTTAGATGATCCCCCACACTGCTCTCTGTCTACTGTTAGATGAACCCCCCTAGTATTAGATGATCCCACTCCAGAACCATAGTGTTAGATGATCCTCCAAAGTGTTAGATGATCCTCCATGGTGTTAGATGATCCTCAATGGTGTTAGATGATCTCTATAGTGTTAGATGATCCTCCATGGTGTTAGATGATCCTCCATGGTGTTAGATGATCCCCATAGTGTTAGATGATCCTCCATGGTGTTAGATGATCCTCCATGGTGTTAGATGATCCCCATAGTGTTAGATGATCCTCCATGGTGTTAGATGATCCTCCATGGTGTTAGATGATCCTCCATGGTGTTAGATGATCCTCCATGGTGTTAGATTAACCTCCATGGTGTTAGATGATCCTCCATGGTGTTAGATGATCCTCCATAGTGTTAGATGATCCTCCATGGTGTTAGATGATCCTCCATGGTGTTAGATGATCCTCCATGGTGTTAGATGATCCTCCATGGTGTTAGATGATCCTCCATGGTGCTAGATGATCCTCCATGGTGCTAGATGATCCTCCATGGTGCTAGATGATCCTCCATAGTGTTAGATGATCCTCCATAGTGTTAGATGATCCCCTCATAGTGCTCTCAGAGCTCATCCGTCAAGCTGGTGTGGAGCGTCTCCTGTCTAGTCCCATTCTACACATATTTACCAACTGACCTAGCTTTGCACAATATTTGTGTGGTGTGTGTATGTATGTGTGTGCATGCGTGCGTGCGAGGGATTAATCTATATATAAATATTTATATATATATATATGGTTACATGTTGATGTGTGATATGTAATTTAAGTGCAGTATCTGTGTTTACCTATCCTATAGAGCAGTCCAGACTCCTCTCCCCCCCGCTCATCAGAAACCCCTCCTCCCCTGCCCACCACCCCCCATCCTGAGGCTTACTATGAAGAGGCAGTACCTCTCAGCCCTGGCAAGCAGCCAGAGTACATCACCACACGTGGGAGCTCCAGCCCTCCTAACTCCATAGAGGATGGTTACTATGAGGATGCAGACAACAACTCTCCTTCTACCTGCATCAACGGACGACAACGCATAAACTCCTGTAAGTCAAACGTTGTAGAAAACATATCCTACTGGACCACAACGAGACCAGGTACATAGCGTCTGGTCTGTGTGGTTACAACTCCTTTCTCAGGGTGACATTGACGTTCTGTTCTTCGTCAGAAACATGTGCAGACGTACAGAGTGTGTGTGTGTGTGTGTGCGTGTATCTTTTCTACAATCAAGAGTGAACTTCTGAGCTATAATTCACACAAAAAAAAGAGAGAAACGTGTTAACATTTTACTCCTAAAGATATTTTGAAGAAGTTTCATCCCTTAACACAGACAACAACTCAGTCTAACTGTAGCTTCTTCTGACTGTCTCAGTCTAACTGTAGTTCCTTCTGATTGGTCTTAGTCTAGCTGTAGTTTATTGGTCTCAGTCTAACTGTAGTTTCTTCTGATTGGTCTTAGTCTAGCTGTAGTTTATTGGTCTCAGTCTAACTGTAGTTTCGTGTTTTTATTTATTAAAACACTCACTCCCTGAACTTTCTTCCTGACTCTCAGCGCACATCGTTACAATTCTGATTGGTCTCAGTCTAACTGTAGTTTACTCTGATTGGCCTCAGTCTAACTGTAGTTTACTCTGATTGGTCTCAGTCTAACTGTAGTTTACTCTGATTGGTCTCAGTCTAACTGTAGTTTACTCTGATTGGTCTCAGTCTAACTGTAGTTTACTCTGATTGGTCTCAGTCTAACTGTAGTTTATTGGTCTCAGTTTAACTGTAGTTTATTTTGATTAGGCTCAGTCTAACAGGCTGACTACACCGCTCACGTCGTGTGCGCGAGCGTTGCAAAATACATTAAGAAATCTATATTATTCAATCATTGCACCCATACTGCTTGCGCGCGCCAACAAGCATCTGCATTGCCAAGGGCTAAAATAGAAGTCTGTTCTAGTTGTTACGCAGATCGCACTGCATGTCCTGCCTCTCCCATCTCCTCCTTGGTTTATGGATGCAGGTACCCACGTGCCACCTCCTCATTGGTTATACCCACGTGGGTGACTGAAAGACGAACGAGGTCAGTGGCGGTAATGCACCTAATTTATGAAAGTTGCCAATCGCATTATAAAGTCCAGAGAAGAAAAGGCCTGGAAGGAGGAGAGATGATTAGAAACGATTTGGTTGACCGTTTTATATGTGGATTAATTGTCGGAGTAGAGGACCTTGTGCATTTCAGGTAAAATAACAACTCAATGTTCATATCCCATGACAAATTAGCTAGCAACAGCAAGCTATCTGAATTGGACAAATTAGCTATCAAGTGCAAGCCAGCTAGCTAAATTGCCATACATGTTTAATGCTTTTCGACATGTCTCCAAATTAATGTAACTGGTTCAGAGTTTGTTTTGATATATTAACCTGCGTGTCGTGATCACGTTTGGTGTGGGGGGACAAAATAAATGTATGCACAATGGCGCACGCGCGCAACCAGTTTGGGTTCTGTGTAACTGTAGTTTATTCGTCTCAGTCTAACTGTAGTTTAATCTGTAGTTTCTTCTGATTGGTCTCAGTCCAACTGTAGTTTCTTGGTCTCAGTCTAACTGTAGTTTCTTCTGATTGGTCTCAGTCTAACTGAAGTTTCTTCTGATTGGTCTCAGTCTAACTGTAGTGTTGGTCTCAGTCTAACTGTAGTTTAATCTGATTGGTCTCAGTCCAACTGTAGTTTCTTGGTCTCAGTCTAACTGTAGTTTCTTCTGATTGGTCTCAGTCTAACTGAAGTTTCTTCTGATTGGTCTCAGTCTAACTGTAGTGTTGGTCTCAGTCTAACTGTAGTTTAATCTGATTGGTCTCAGTCTAACTGTAGTTTATTGGTCTCAGTCTAACTGTAGTTTCTTCTGATTGGTCTCAGTCTAACTGAAGTTTCTTCTGATTGATCTCAGTCTAACTGTAGTGTTGGTCTCAGTCTAACTGTAGTTTAATCTGATTGGTCTCAGTCTAACTGTAGTTTATTGGTCTCAGTCAAACTGTAGTTTCGTCTGATCGGGCTCAGTCTAACTGTAGTTTATTGGTCTCAGTCTAACTGAAGATTCTTCTGATTGGGCTCAGTCCAACTGTAGTTTATTGGTCTCAGTCTAACTGAAGTTTCTTCTGATTGGTCTCAGTCTAACTGTAGTTTATTGGTCTCAGTCTAACTGTAGTTTCTTCTGATCGGGCTCAGTCCAACTGTAGTTTATTGGTCTCAGTCTAACTGTAGTTTCTTCTGATTTGGTCTCAGTCTAACTGAAGATTATTCTGATTGGGCTCAGTCTAAATCAAATCAAATGTTATTGATCACATACACATGGTTAGCAGATGTTAATGCGAGTGTAGCGAAATGCTTGTGCTTCTAGTTCCAACAGTGCAGTAATATTTAACAAGTATTCTAACAGTTCCCCAACAACTACCTAATACAAACTCATCTAAATGGATGGAATAAGAATATATCCATGTAAATATATGGTTGAGCGATGGCCGAACGGCATAGGCAAGTAGCAATGGAAAGTATAAGATGGAGTAGATACATATGAGATGAGTAATGTATGATAGATAAACATTATTAAGGTGGCATTGTTTAAAGTGACTAGTGAATCTCTATGTAAGCAGCAGCCTCTGAGTTAGTGATGGCTGTTTAGCAGTCTGATGGCCTTGAGATGGAAGCTGTTTTTCAGTCTCTCGGTCCCTGCTTTGATGCACCTGCACTGACCTCGACATTCTGGATGGTAGCGGGGTGAACAGGCCGTGGTTCAGGTGGTTCTTGTCCTTGATGATCTTTTTGTCCTTCCTGTGACATCGGGAGCTGTAGGTGTCCTGGAAGGCAGGAAGTTTGCCCCTGGTGATGTGTTGTGCAGACCACACCACGCTCTGGAGAGCCTTGCTGTTGAGGGCGGTGCCGTGCCAAGCGGTGATACAGCCCGACAGGATGCTCTCAATTGTGCATCTATAAAAGTTTGTCAGGGTTTTAGATGACAAGCCAACTACTAACTGTAGTTTCTTCAGATTTGTCTCAGTCTAACTGTAGTTTCTTGGTATTGCTCCCCCCAGACAATGACTCTGATGCTCTGAGTAGTTCCTATGAGTCGTATGAGGAAGATGAAGAGGAAAGGGGAGCAGGGCCAAGGTCCAGGCTGACCCACCAGTGGCCTAGTGATGAGAGCTCCATGCTCCCTGCCAGGGACTGTAGGATCTGTGCCTTCCTGCTGCGAAAGAAACGCTTCGGACAGTGGGCTAAGCAACTGACTGTCATACGGGACAACAGGCTACAGGTACACACACACACACACACACACACACACACACACAATCCTTAACCCCTGTGTTCTTTCCTCCAGTGCTATAAGAGCTCTAAGGACGTGTCCCCATATTTTGACCTGCCCTTGCTCCAGTGCACTGTGGTCTACGCCCCTAAAGACGGACGCAGGAAGAGACATGAGCTGAGGTTCACTCCACCCAGTGGAGAGGCTCTGGTCTTGGCTGTGCAGAGCAGGGAGCAGGCACACAGGTGGCTCAGGGTGAGGACAAAACACACACAACACACAAATGCATGCACCTTTAGACAACCTGCTAAATGACTACAGTCAAATCAAATCAAATCAAATCACATTTTATTTGTCACATACACATGGTTAGCAGATGTTAATGCGAGTGTAGCGAAATGCTTGTGCTTCTAGTTCCGACAATGCAGTAATAACAAGTAATCTAACTAACAATTCCAAAACTACTGTCTTGTACACAGTGTAAGGGGATAAAGAATATGTACATAAGGATATATGAATGAGTAATGGTACAGAGCAGCATAGGCAAGATACAGTAGATAGTATCGAGTACAGTATGTACAAATGAGATGAGTATGTAAACAAAGTGGCATGGTTTAAAGTGGCTAGTGATACATGTATTACATAAGGATACAGTCGATGAGGATAAGTCCCGTAGCACTCACGTTCGTAGCCATGAAGTGCTTTGAAAGGTTGGTAATGGCTCAACCAAACAGATCCACAGATGATGCAATCTCTATTGCACTCCACACTGCCCTTTCCCACCTGGA
Source organism: Oncorhynchus clarkii lewisi (assembly GCF_045791955.1). Taxonomy (NCBI): domain Eukaryota; kingdom Metazoa; phylum Chordata; class Actinopteri; order Salmoniformes; family Salmonidae; genus Oncorhynchus; species Oncorhynchus clarkii. The sequence continues at coordinate 29,433,232 of NC_092160.1, read as the reverse complement.
CAAAAGGATCACTTATGTGAGAATGCTATTCATTGACTACAGCTTAGCGTTCAACAACATAGTACCCTCAAAGCTCATCACTAAGCTAAGGATCCTGGGACTAAACACCTCCCTCTAAAACTGGATCCTGGACTTCCTGTGGGCCGCCCCCAGGTGGTGAGGGTAGGTAGCAACACATCTGCCATGTTGATCCTCAACACTGGAGCTCCCCAAGGGTGCGTGCTCAGTCCCCTCCTGTACTCCCAGTTCACCCACGACTGCATGGCCAGGCACGACTCCAACACCATCATGAAGTTTGCAGACGACACAACAGTGGTAGGTCTGATCACAGACAACGACGAGACAGCCTATAGGGAGGAGGTCAGAAACCTGGCCGGGTGGTGCCAGAATAACAACCTATCCCTCAATGTAACCAAGACCAAGGAGATGATGGTAACTACAGTCGTAGTCGTGGACTACAGGAAAAAGGAGGACCGAGCACGCCCCCATTCTCATCGACGGGGCTGTAGTGGAGCAGGTTGAGAGCTTCAAGTTCCTTGGTGTCCACATCAACAACAAATTAGAGTGGTCCAAACACACCAAGACAGTCGTGAAGAGGGCACGACAAAGCCTATTCCCCCCCAGGAAACTAAAAAGATTTGTCATGGGTACCGAGATCCTCAAAAGTTTCTACAGCTGCAACATCGAGAGCATCACTGCCTGGTACGGCAATTGCTCGGCCTCCGACCGCAAGGCACTACAGAGGCTAATGCATACGGCCCAGCACATCACTGGGGCTAAGCTGCCTGCCATCCAGGACCTCTACACCAGGCGGTGTCAGAGGAAAGCCCTAAAAATTGTCAAAGACCCCAGGCACCCCAGTCATAGACTGTTCTCTCTACTACCGCATGGCAAGTGGTACCGGAGTGCCAAGTCTAGGACAAAAAGGCTTCTCAACAGTTTTTACCCCCAAACCATAAGACTCCTGAACAGCCAATTAAATGGCTACCCGGACTATTTGCATTGTGTGACCCCCCAAACCCCTATTTTTTTTGCTGCTGCTACTCTCTGTTTATCATATATGCATAGTGACTTTAACTATACATTCATGTACATACTATCTCAATTGGGCTGACCAACCAGTGCTCCCGCACATTGGCTAACCGGGCTATCTGCATTGTGTCCCACCACCCGCCAACCCCTCTTTTTACGCTTCTGCTATTCTCTGTTCATCATATATGCGTAGTCATTTTAATCATATCTACATACTAACTCAATCAGCCTGACTAACTGGTGTCTGTATGTAGCCTCGCTACTTTTATAGCCTCGCTACTGTATACAGCCTGTGTTTTTACTGTTGTTTTATTTCTTTATCTGCCCATTGTTCACCTAATACCTTTCTTGCGCTATTGGTTAGAGCCTGTAAGTAAGCATTTCACTGTAACCTGTTGTATTTGGCGCACGTGACAAATCAATTTTGATTTGATTTGACCTATGCAAACACACATTCTGTCACACACATACTTTCCCTTCCTTATATATGTGTGTGTGTGTGTGTGTGTGTGTGTGTGTGTGTGTGTGTGCGTGTGTGTGTTCTCAGGTGGTCCATAAAGTTAGTCAGGGAAAAGGACCAGAAGAGCCCACTTCTCCCATGATGCCCAGAAAGACTGAGCTGGACAAGGTGTGTGTGTGTTGTACACTAGAGTCAGTGTGTGTTGTACACTAGAGTCAGTGTGTGTTGTACACTAGAGTCAGTGTGTGTTGTACACTAGAGCCAGAGTGTTGTACACTAGAGTTAGTGTGTGTTGTACACTAGAGTCAGTGTGTGTTGTACACTAGAATCAGTGTTTGTTGTACACTAGAGTCGGTGTGTGTTGTACACTAGAGTCGGTGTGTGTTGTACACTAGAGTCGGTGTGTGTTGTACACTAGAGTCAGTGTGTGTTGTACACTAGAGTCAGTGTGTAAAACTAGAGTCTGTGTGTGTTACACTAGAGTCAGTGAGGGGTTACAATAGAGTCAGTGTGTGTAAAACGAGTCAGTGAGAGGTTATATTAGAGTCAGTGTGTGTTAAACCCAATAGAACCCATAGCCTAAACACAGAACAACAGAATAATAACAGAACAACAGAATAACAACAGAAGAACAGACCAAAATAATATTTTAGGAAAACAGAACAACAGAATAACTCGGAACACAGAAATATAAAAGAACAACAGAATAACAACAGAACAACAGAATAACAACAGAGCATAATAACAGAATAATAACAGAACAACATAATAACAGAATAATAACAGAACAAACTAATAATAACAGAACAGAATTACCGAATAATCAAAGAACAACATAATAACAAAAGAACAATAGAATAATTACAGAACAACAGACTAACAACAGAACAACAGAATAATAGCAGAACAACAGAATAATAACAGAACAACACAGAACAGAATAACTTCTAATGGATCAAATCCCGTTAACGGGATCGATTTGACAACATCCGGTGAAATGGCAGAGAGCCAAATTAAAATTAAATTATTCGAAATATTTCATTTTAATACAATCACAAGTGCAATACACCAAAATGAAGCTTAACTTCTTGTTAATCCAGCCACCATGCCAGATTTCAAAAAGGCTTTACGGCGAAAGCAAACCATGATATTATCTGAGGACAGCACCCCATCAAACAAATACATGACAGTCATATTTAAACCCGCCAGGCGCGACACAAAACTCAGAAATAACGATATAATTCATGCCTCACCTTTGAAGATCTTCTTCCTTTGGCACTCCAAAATGTCCCATAAACATCACAAATGGTCATTTTGTTCGATTAATTCCGTCGATATCTCCCCAAAATGTCCATTTATTTGGCGCGTTTGATTCAGAAAAACACCGGTTCCAAATCGCCCAACATGACAACAAATCATCTAATAAATTACCTGTAATCCTGGTCCAAACATTTCAAACGACTTTCCCAATCCAACTTTAGATATTTTAAAATGTAAATATTCGCTAATATTTAAGACAGGATAAACTGTTCATAAGCGGATAAAATGAAAGTGGAGTGAGCTCCCAAACGAAAGAGTCCACTTGGCTATACTCCCAGAAAGGAAAGGGCTACTTCTTCATTACTCAAAGGAAAAACATCAATCAATTTCTAAACACTAGTGGATGCCATAGGAACTGCAAGCATATTTCTATTAAAATGGGCTTGCCATAGAAACCTAATGGAAAACAGATTGACCTCAAAAAACGTTTTCCCTGGATGGATTGTGCTCGGGGTTTCACCTGCCAAATCAGTTCTGTTATACTCACAGACATTATTCAAACACTTTTAGAAACTTCAGAATGTTTTCTATCCGAATCTACTACTCATATGCATATCCTAGCTTCTGGGCCTGAGTAGCAGGCATATTACTTTGGGCACGCTTCTCATCCGGACGTGAAAATACTGCCCCCTATCACAGAGAGGACAACAAAAAACAGAATACTAACAGAACAGAATAATAACAGAACAGAATAATAACAGAACAGAATAATAACAGAACAGAATAATAACAGAACAAAAGAAAAAAACTGACCAACAGAACAACAGAATAATAACAGACGAACAGAACATCTACAGAAAAACAGAAAAACAACAAACAGAATAACAACAGAAAAACAGAAAACAACAGAACAACAGAATAACAACAGAACAAAATATTATTACCAGAACAACAGAATAATAACAGAATAAGAGAAAAACAACAGAAAAGCAGAATAATAACAGACCAACAAAAAAATAACAGAACAGCGTAAAAATAACAGAACAACAACAGAACAACAGAATAACAACAGAATAAGAACAGAACAACAGAATAACAGCAGAACAACAGAATAAAAACAGAACAACAACAGAATAACAACAGAACAGAATAACAACAGAACAGAATAACAACAGAACAACAGAATAACAACATAACAACAGAATAACAACAGAACAAAATATTATTACCAGAACAACAGAATAATAACAGAATAAGAGAAAAACAACAGAAAAGCAGAATAATAACAGACCAACAAAAAAATAACAGAACAGCAGAAAAATAACAGAACAACAAAATATTAACAGAATAACAACAGAACAACAGAATAACAACAGAATTAAGAACAGAACAACATAATAACAGCAGAACAACAGAATAAAAACAGAACAACAGAATAACAACAGAATAACAACAGAACAGAATAACAACAGAACAGAATAACAACAGAACAACAGAATAACAACAGAACAACAGAATAACAACAGAACTAAATATTATTACCAGAACAACAGAATAATAACAGAATAAGAGAAAAACAACAGAAAAGCAGAATAATAACAGACCAACAAAAAAATAACAGAACAGCAGAAAAATAACAGAACAACAAAATATTAACAGAATAACAACAGAACAACAGAATAACAACAGAATAAGAACAGAACAACAGAATAACAGCAGAACAACAGAATAAAAACAGAACAACAGAATAACAACAGAACAGAATAACAACAGAACAACAGAATAACAACAGAACAACAAAATAACAACAGAATAACAGCAGAACAGAATAACAGCAGACCAACAGAATAACAGCAGACCAACAGAATATTTACAGAACAACAACTGGACAAAAGACTATTAACAGAACAACAGACCAACAGAATAACAGAATAACAACAGAACAACATAATAACAACAGAACAACAGAGAAACAACAGATCCGAATATTTACAGAACGGAACAACAGAATAAGAACAGATCAACAGAATAACAACAGAACAACAGAATAACAGAGAAACAACAGATCCGAATAATTACAGATCCGAATAATTACAGATCCGAATAATTACAGATCCGAATAAGACCAGAACAAAAGAATAACAACAGACGAACAGAATAACAACAGACCAACGGAATAACAACAGAACAACAGAATAACAACAGACCAACGGAATAACAACAGACCAACGGAATAACAACAGACCGTGAAAACCTAAACAGCCTATCTGGGGCAAACAAACACAGAGACAGGAACAATCACCCACGAAACACTCAAATAATATGGCTGCCTAAATATGGTTCCCAATCAGAGACAACGATAAACTTACTGCCTCTGATTGAGAACCACTCCAGACAGCCATAGACTATTCTAGATAACCCCACTATACCACAATCCCAATACCTACAAAAAACCCAAGACAAAACACACCACATAATAAACCCATGTCACACCTTGGCCTGACCAAAATAACAAAGAAAACACAAAATACTAAGACCAGGGCGTGACAATAACAACAGAACAACAGAATAACAACAGAACAACAGAATAACAACAGAACAACAAAATAACAACAGAATAACAGCAGAACAGAATAACAGCAGACCAACAGAATAACAGCAGACCAACAGAATATTTACAGAACAACAACTGGACAAAAGACTATTAACAGAACAACAGACCAACAGAATAACAGAATAACAACAGAACAACATAATAACAACAGAACAACAGAGAAACAACAGATCCGAATATTTACAGAACGGAACAACAGAATAAGAACAGATCAACAGAATAACAACAGAACAACAGAATAACAGAGAAACAACAGATCCGAATAATTACAGATCCGAATAATTACAGATCCGAATAATTACAGATCCGAATAAGACCAGAACAAAAGAATAACAACAGACGAACAGAATAACAACAGACCAACGGAATAACAACAGAACAACAGAATAACAACAGACCAACGGAATAACAACAGACCAACGGAATAACAACAGACCGTGAAAACCTAAACAGCCTATCTGGGGCAAACAAACACAGAGACAGGAACAATCACCCACGAAACACTCAAATAATATGGCTGCCTAAATATGGTTCCCAATCAGAGACAACGATAAACTTACTGCCTCTGATTGAGAACCACTCCAGACAGCCATAGACTATTCTAGATAACCCCACTATACCACAATCCCAATACCTACAAAAAACCCA